>NW_022473977.1:0-2927 GCF_009819795.1 Aythya fuligula | reverse complement strand
CTTGGATTGGACTGGTGTACACTTCACTGGGTTAGAAACTGGCTGGATAGCCGGGCCCAAAGAGTCGTGGTGAATGGAGTTAAATCCAGTTGGAGGCCGGTCACTAGTGGAGTCCCCCAGGGCTCAGTACTAGGGCCAGTTCTCTTTAATATCTTTATCGATGATCTGGATAAGGGGGATCGAGTGCACCCTCAGTAAGTTTGCAGATGACACCAAGTTGGGTGCATGTGTCAATCTGCTCGAGGGTAGGAAGGCTCTGCAGGAGGATCTGGATAGGCAGGACCAGTGGGCTGAGGTCAACTGCATGGAGTTTAACAAGGCCAAGTGCCGGGTCCTGCACCTGGGGTGCAACAACCCCAAGGAGCGCTACAGGCTGGGAGATGAGTGGCTGGAAAGCTGCCTGGCAGAGAAGGACCTGGGAGTATTGGTGGATAGTCAGCTGAATATGAGCCAGCAGTGTGCTCAGGTGGCCAAGAAGGCCAAGAGCATCCTGGTTTGTATAAGAAACAGCATGGCCAGCAGTACTAGGGAAGTGATTGTCCCCCTGTACTCGGCTCTGGTGAGTCCGCACCTCGAGTCCTGTGTTCAGTTTTGGGCCCCTTGCTACAAGATGGACATCTAGGTGCTCGAAAGAGTCCAGAGAAGGGCGACGAAGCTGGTGAGGGGTCTGGAGAACAAGTCTTACGAGGAGTGGCTGAGGGGGTTGGGAATGTTCAGCCTGGAGAAGAGGAGGCTCAGGAGCAACCTTATTGCTCTCTACAGATACCTCAAAGGAGGCTGTAGCGAGGTGGGGGTTGGTCATTCTCCCACGCGCCTGGTGATGGGACGAGAGGGAATGGGCTAAAGTTGCATAGGGGAGGTTTAGGTTGGGTATTAGGTATTAGGAAGAACTGGTTTAGTGGAGGACTTGTTAGTGTTAGGTCATAGGTTGGACTAGGTGATCTTGGAGGTCTCTTCCAACCTAGATGATTCTGTGATTCTGTGATAATTCTTTGCAATGCTGTTTAACTGCATCATACATTTAACTAATCATTTTTCCTGATAAACAGACCCAATTCCGAGACCATCTAAGGAACCTGAAGGTTCTCAAGTCCATGGGACCTGATGTGACGCATCCACGGATCCTAAGGGAATTGGCTGATGTAGTTGCTAAGCCACTGTCCATCATAGTTGAGAAGTTGTGTCACTCCACTGACTAGGAGAGGGGAAACATAACCCCCACTTTTAAAAAGGGAAAAAAGGAAGACCCGTGGAACTACAGGCATGTCAGTCTCACCTCTGTGCCTGGCAAGATCATGGAGCAGATCCTCCTGGAAACAATGCTAAGGCACGTAGAATCATAGAATCATTAAGGTTGGAAAAGACCTCCAAGATCATGTGGTCCAACCATCCCCCTACCACCAATATCACCCACTAAACCATGTGCCTAAGCACCAAGTCCAAACACCCCCAGGGACAGTGACTCCACCACCTCCCTGGGCAACCCACTCCAGTACCTGACTACTCTTCCTGAGAAGAAATTTCTCCTCACTTCCAATATGAACCTCCCCTGCAGTAACTTGAGGCCATTCCTTCTTGTTCTATTGCTGATTATCTGTGAGAAGAGGCCGACCCTCAGCTCCCCACAACTTCCTTTCAGGTAGTTGTAGAGAGCAATAAGGTCTCCCCTGAGCCTCCTCTTCTCCAGTATAAACAACCCTAGCTCCCTCAGCCATGTGAGAAACGTGGTATATATGGTACAGAAGAGTGTTGAGTAGCTTGTGAACCCGTACTACTCAGCCAATAGGAAACAGGGGAGATGATCAGGAGTCTGGTAATATGGAATAAAAGGTTATGATTTGTTTACTAAAATGTGCTCCTAATTGACAGGATGCCTGCCATTGCAATCACGAATAAAAAAGCTTCACAGAAGATCCTGTCTGAAGAAAATTATTTGAGATTTTTCTCACAGCCGCTCCTCATAAGACTTTTTCTCTAGACCTTTCACCAGTTTTGTTGCCTTTCTCTGGACACTCTCCAGGGCCTCAATGTCTTTCTTGTCTTCTTTTGGGGCCCAAAACAGAACACAGTACAAAAGGTGTGGTCTCTCCAGAGCAGAGTACAGGGGGATAATCACCTCCCAAGTCCTGCTGCCCACTCTAGTCCTGACACAAGCCAGGATGCCGTTGGCCACCTGGGCGCACAGCCAGCTCACGTTCAGGTGAACATTGACCAACACCCCAGATCCTTATCCTCTGCACAGCTTTCCAGCCACTCTGCTCCAAGCCTGTAGCGCTGCATGGGGTTGTTCTGACCAAAGTGCAGGACCCAGTACGTAGCCATGTTGAACTTCATCCAGTTGGCCTCTGCCCATTGACCCATCCTGTCCAGGTCCCTCTGCAGGGCCTTCCTACCGTCCGGCAGATCAACGCTCCCCCCCCACCCCCCAACTTGGTGTTGTCCGCAAACTTACCAAGGGTGCACTCAATGAGGGTGCACGCATGGAAGATAAGGAGGGGATTGGTGCCAGCCAGCATGGCTTCACTAAGGGCAAATTGTGCCTGACAAATCTGGTGTCCTTCTGCAATGGGGTTACAGCATTTGTGGATGGGGAAGAGCAACTGACATCATCTACCTGGACCTGTGCAAAGTATTTCGAAAGGTCTTGGAGAACAGGAGAGGTGCCTGAGGACTGTAAGAAAGCCAGCATTACTCCAGTCTTCAAGAAGGGCAAGAAGGAAGACCCAGGAAATTACACTGTTGACCTTTGAGGTCCCTTCCTGGGAGATTGAGAGGAGTGAGGAACAGCCTTGCAGGCGCCAAGGTCAGTGAGTAAGGAGGGGGAGAGGTGCTCCAGGTGCCAGAGCATAAGTCCCCTGATAGGATGGAAGGGAACTTGCACCCTGGAGGCAATAATTCCAAATGCAACTACTATTGAAGACCCACAA
>NW_022473976.1:0-3261 GCF_009819795.1 Aythya fuligula | reverse complement strand
ACCCTAACCCTAACCCTAACCCTAACCCTTAAGAGAACCCGAACCCTAACCCGAAACCAAACCCAAACCTAACCCTAACCTAACCCTAACGCTAACCCTAACCCGAACACACAACGCTACATAACGCTAACCCTAACCCTAACCCGAACATAACGTTACCCTAACCCTAACCCTAAAACCTAACTTTAACCCTAACAACGCTAACCCCTAAGAGAACCCTAAACCTAACCCTAACCTTAACCCTAACCCTAATCCTAACCCTAAGCCCTAAGCTATAACCCTAAGAGCACACACTAACCCTAACCCTAACCCTAACCCTAACCCTAACCCTAACCCTAACCTAACCTAACCCTAACCCCAACCCTAACCGAACCCTAACCCTAACCCTAACCCTAACCCTAACCCTAACCCTAACCCTAAGAGAACCCTAACCTAATCCTAACCCTAACCCTAACCTAACCCTAACCCTAACCCTAACCCTAACCCTAAGAGAACCCTAAACCTAACCCTACGCCTAACCCTAAACCTAACCCTAACCCAAACCCTAACCCTAACCCTAAACCTAACCTAACCCTAACAATAACTGTATCCCTAACCTTAACACCTAACCCTAACCCTAACCCCTAACCCTAACCCTGAAACTAACCCTAACCCTAAGAGAACACTAACCCTAATCCTAACCCTACACCTAACCCTTACCCTAAAACCGAAACCCTACACCCCGACCCTAACCCGAAACCCTAAACCCTAACCTAACCCTAACCCTAACCCTAAACCTAACCCTAACCCCCACCCTAACCCTAACCCTAAACCTAACCTTAACCGTAACCCTAAGAGAACACTAACCCTAACCCTAACCCTAACCCTAACCCTAACCCTAACCCCTAACCCTAACCCAAAGAGAACCCTAACCCTAACCCTAACCCTAACCCTAACCCTAACCCTAACCCTAAGAGAACACTTACACTAAACCTAACCCTAACCCTAATCCTAAACCTAACCCTAATCCTAACCCTAACCCTAATCCTAACGCTAACACTAACCCTAACCCTAATCCTAACGTTAACCCTAACCCTAACCCTAACCCTAACCCTAACCCTAACCCTAACCCTAACCCCAACCCTAAGAGAACCCTAACCCTAACCCTAACCCTAAACCTAACCCTAACCCTAACGTTAAACCTAACCCTAACCCTAGCCCTAACTCTAACCCTAACCCTACGTTAAACCTAACCCTAACCCTAGCCCTAACTCTAACCCTAACCCTAACCCTAACCCTAACTCTAACCCTACCCTAACCCAAAGAGACCCTAACCCTAACCCTAAGAGAACACTAAACCTAACCCTAAACCTAACCCTAACCCTAACCCTAACCCTAACCCTAACCCTAACCCTAACCTTAACCCTAACCCTTACCCTAACCCTAACCCTAACCCTAACCGAAAGTGAAACACTGACCCTAACCCTCACCCTAACCCTAACCCTAAACTTAAGAGAACCCTAACCCTAATCCGAACCCTAACCTTAACCCTAACCCTGACCCTAACCCTAACGCTAACCCTAACCCTAACCCTAATCCTATCGCTAACCCTAACCCTAACCCTAACCCTAACCTTAACCCTAACCGTAAGAGAACACTAACCCTAACCCTAACCCTAACCCTAACTCTAAGAGAACACTAACCCTAACACTACCCTACCACTAACCCTAACCCTAACCCTAACCATAACCCTAAGAGAACACTAACCCTAACCCTAACCCGAACCCTAAAACCCTAACCCTAACCATAAGAGAACACTAACCCTAATCCTAACCCTAACCCTGAAGCCTAACCCTAAACTAAACCTAACCCTAACCCTAACCCTAACCCTAACCCAAACCCTAAGAGAACACTATCCTAACCCTAACCCTAACCCTAACCCAAACCCTAACCCTAACCCTTACCCTAACCCTAAACCTAAACCCTAACCCTAAGAGAAAACTAACCTAACCCTAACCCTAACCCTAAACCCTAACGCCTAATCATCAGAGAACACTTAACCCTAAACCTAACCCCTACCCTAAACGTTAAGAGAACACTAACCCCTAACCTAAACCTAACACCTAAACCTAACTCTATAGCACTAACACTAACCCTAACCTTAACCCTAACCCGTAAGAGAACCCTTACCCTAACCCCTAACCCCTAATCCGAACACTAACCCGAACCCTAAGAGAGAAACTAGACCCTAACCCTAACCCTAAACATTACCATAAACTTATACCCTAACCCTAACCCTAACCCTATCCCTAACCCTAACCCCTAACCCAAACACTAACCCCTAACTCTAACCTAACCCTAACCATAAAACTAACCCTAACCCTAACGTTAACCCTAACCCTAACCTTACCCTAAACCTAACCCCTAACCGTAACCCTAACCTTAACCCTATTGGCGATCTAACCCTAACCCTAACTCTATCCCTAACCGTAACCCTAACCCTAACCCTAACCCTAACCCCTAACCCTAACCCTAAGGCCCTAACCCTAACCCTAACCCTAAGAGCCTAACCCTAAGACCCTACCCCTAACCCTAACCCTAACCCTAACCGTAAGAGAACACTAACCCTAAGCCTAACCCTAAACCTAACCCTAACCCTAACCCTAACCCTAACCCTAACCCTAACCCTAACCCTAACCCTAACCCTAAACCTAACCCTAACCCCTAACCCTAACGCTAAACCCTAACCCTAACACTAACGCTAACGCTAACCCTAACCCTAACCCTAACCCTAAACTTAACCCTGAACCTAACCTAAACCTAACATTAAACCCTAACCCTAACCCTAACCCCTAAGAGAACCCTTAACCTAAACCCTAACCTTAACCCTAACCCTAATACTAAACCTAACCCTAACTATAACCCTAAAGAGAACACTACCCTAACCCTAACCCTAACCCTAACCTAACCCTAACCCTGACCCTAACCCTAACCCTAACCCTAACCCTAACCCTAACCCTAAACCTACCCTACACCTTACCCTAACCCTAAGAGAACAATAACCATAACCCTAACCCTAACCCTAACCCTAAACCTATCCCTAACACTAACCCTAACCCTAAGAGAGCACTAACCCTAACCCTAACCCTAACCTAACCCTAAACAAAAACCCTAACCCTTATTGTAAGAAAAACACTAACCCTAACCCTAACCCTAACCCTAACCATAACCCTAAGACAACACTAACCCTAACCCTAAACCTAAACCTAACCCTAAACCCTA
>NW_022473975.1:0-5679 GCF_009819795.1 Aythya fuligula | reverse complement strand
GGACATGGTGGGGACAGGATAGGGACATGGGGTGGCACAGGATGTCCTGAGGGGGACATGGAGTTAGCAGGGGGGGACAGGGACAAGGTGGGGATATGGGGACGGGGTGGGGACAGTGTGGGGACATGGGGATGGCACAGGATGTCCTGGGGGGGACACGGAGTTAGCGGGGGGGGACAGGGACAGTATGGGGATATGAGGACAGGGTGGGGACAGGATCGGGGCATGGGGTGGCACAGGATGTCCTGGGGGGGGACACAGGGACAGGGTGGGGATATGGGGACATGGGGATGGCACAGGATGTCCTGGGGGGGGCACAGCATTAGCGGGGGGCAGTACAGGGACATGGGGACAGGGTGGGGACAGTACAGGGTGTCCTGGGTGGGGGGACAGAGTCAGTGTGGGGACACAGGGACAGTACGGGGCCATGGGATGGCATGGGGACAGGATGGGGCCATGGGACGTCCTGGGGGGTTATGGGGTCAGTGGGGGTACAGCATGGGTACAATACAGGGACACAACAGGGACATGGGGACAATATGGGGACACAGGGACAGGGTGGGGACGTGGGATGGCATGGGGATGGCATGGGGATGACACAAGGACATGGGGACAGCATGGGAACAATACAGGGACGGGGGATGGCACGGGGACAAAACGGGGACATGGGGACAGCACGAGGACACAGGGACTCTGTGGGGACACGGCAACAGTACAGGGACATGGGGATGGCACGGGGACAGGATGGGGACAGTACAGGGACACAACGGGGACAGTATGGGGACATGGGGGTGGTGCAGGGACAATATGGTGACATGGAGACAATATGGGGACATGGGGGTGGCACAGGGACACAGTACGGGGATGGCAAGGGGACAGGGGGACAGCACAGGGACATGGAGATGACACGGGGACAGTACCAGGACACGGGGATGGCACAGGGAAGGGATGGGGACACTGGGATGGGACATGGGGATGATGAAGGGACACGGGGACAGGATGGGGACACGGGTTGGTACAAGGAGAAGAGGTTCGGGGACTGCGGGGACACAGCAGGGACACAAAACCCCGGGGCCCCCACGGGACCACGCGGCCCCGGGGTCTCCCCAGTCCCCCCAGGACCCCCATGGGACCCCCCCAGGCCCCCACCTTGGCGCGCTCGGCGTCGCGGGCGCTCTGTCCCAGCAGGAAGACGGTGAGCGAGGGCGTCTTGGGCTTCTTGGAGATGTTGATGAGCTCCTTGAGGCGCGGCACCCCCAGCGTCACGTTCTTGGCCGACACGCCGGCGTAGTGGAAGGTGTTGAGGGTCATCTGCGTGGCCGGCTCGCCCAGCGACTGCGCCGCCAGCGCCCCCACCATCTCCCCGGGGTGTGCCTGTGGGGGGGGGATGCGTTAGGGGACCCCGAAGCTGTCCCCGTGGTCCCTGATCCCGTCCCCAGTTTGGTCCCGAAACCATGAGATCCAATCCCAGGTTGTGCTTGTGGGGGTATGGCCCCAAAAAGAGACCCCAAAACCACCCCCATGATCACTGATCTGGTCCCAAAACCCCACTGTCTGACCCCAACATGTCCCCGGGGTGCACCTGTGGGGATATGACCCCAAAAAGAGACCCCAAAATCACCCCAATTGTCCCTGGTCTGGTCCCAAAACCCTGAGATCCAACCCCAGCATCTCCCCGGGGTGTGCCTGCGGGGTGGGGACGCGTCAGGGGACCCCAAAGCTGTCCCCGTGGTCCCTGATCCCGTCCCCAGTTTGGTCCCGAAACCATGAGATCCAATCCCAGGTTGTGCCTGTGGGGGTATAGCCCCAAAAAGAGACCCCAAAATCACCCCAATGGTCCCTGATCTGGTCCCAAAACCCTGAGATCCAACCCCAGCATCTCCATGAGGTGCACCTGAGGAGATCTGGGTGACCACAGGACCCCAAAACCACTCTGATTGTCCCCAGTCTGGTCCCCAGTTTGGCCCCAAATCCTGTAATCTAACCCCAGCATCTCCCCAGGGTGTACCTGGGGACACGTGGGGGACCATGGGACCCCAAAACCACCCCAATGGTCCCTGATCTGGTCCTAAAACCCCAAGATCCAACCCCAGCATCTCCCCAGGGTGCGCCTGGGGAGATACGGGCGACCACAGGACCCCGAAATCATCCAAACTGTCCCCGATGTGGTCCCCAACCTGGCTGAACTTGGACTCGATCTCCCCCAGCAGCCAGTCTGAGGCCTCCCCACTGAGACTGAACTCCCCAAAGAACCCCCAAAATCACCCCAAAGACCCCCAAACCCCCCTGTCCTCACCCCAAACTCCCCCAAATCCCCCACTCACGATGGCCTGGTTGAACTTGGACTGGCTGCTGGGTGAGATCGAGTCCAAGGTCTCCCCACTGAGGCTGAACTCCCCGAAGCCGCCCCAAAATCACCCCAAAGACCCCCAAACTCCCCCAGATCCCCCCCAGAGCCCCCCACTCACGATGGCCTGGTTGAACTTGGACTCGATCTCCCCCAGCAGCCAGTCTGAGGCCTCCCCACTGAGACTGAACTCCCTGAAGACCCCCCAAAATCACCCCAAAGACCCCCTAAAATCACCCCAAAGACCCCCAAACACCCCTGTCCTCACCCCAAATTCCCCCCAGCCCCCCCACTCACGATGGCCTGGTTGAACTTGGACTGGCTGCTGGACGAGATCGAGTCCAAGGTCTCCCCACTGAGACTGAACTCCCCGAAGCTGCCCCAAAATCACCCCAAAATCACCCCAAAGCCCCCCAAACTCCCCCAAATCCCCCCCAGCGCCCCCACTCACGATGGCCTGGTTGAACTTGGACTCGATCTCCCCCAGCAGCCAGTCTGAGGCCTCCCCACTGAGACTGAACTCCCTGAAGATCCCCCAAAATCACCCCAAACACCCCCAAATCCCCCCCAGCCCCCCCACTCACGATGGCCTGGTTGAACTTGGACTCAATCTCACCCTGCAGCCAGTCTGAGGCCTCCCCACTGAGACTGAACTCCCTGAAACCGCCCCAAAATCACAAAGACCCTCCAAAATCACCCCAAAGCCCCCAAACCCCCCTGTCCTTGCCCCAAACTCCCCCAAATCCCCCCCAGAGCCCCCACTCACGATGGCCTGGTTGAACTTGGACTGGCTGCTGGACGAGATCGAGTCCAAGGTCTCCCCACTGAGACTGAACTCCCCGAAACTGCCCCAAAATCACCCCCAAATCACCCCAAACTCCCCCAAATCCCCCCCAGCCCCCCCACTCACGATGGCCTGGTTGAACTTGGACTCGATCTCCCCCAGCAGCCAGTCTGAGGCCTCCCCACTGAGACTGAACTCCCCGAAACCACCCCAAAATCACCCCAAAATCACCCCAAAGCCCCCCAAACTCCCCCAAATCCCCCCCAGAGCCCCCACTCACGATGGCCTGGTTGAACTTGGACTCGATCTCGCCCAGCAGCCAGTCTGAGGCCTCCCCCCTGTGCCGTAACTCCCCGAAACCGCCCCAAAATCACCCCAAAGACCCCCAAACACCCCCAAATCCCCCCCAGCCCCCCCACTCACGATGGCCTGGTTGAACTTGGACTCGATCTCTCCCAGCAGCCAGTCGAAGGCCTCCCCGCTGAGGTGGAACTCCTCGGCCATGCGGCGGCTGCAGAGCGTGGCGCGCAGGTGGATGTTGAAGAGCAGCGTGGCGTTCTCCTGCGCCTGCCGGCTCAGGGGGTCCTCCCCGTTGACGATCACCAGCTTGCGGCTCAGCTCCTTCACCCCTGACATCGAGGGGGGGTGAGGGAGCGCCCAGGACACCCCCCCGGGAGGTCCCCAGCACCCTTCTGGGGGTCCCCAAGTGGCCGGAGAGGTGCTGGGGGCTCCCCCTCGGCAGTTTCCTGGGGGTTGGGGGGGTTCGAGTGCCCCGTGTCTGGGCTGGGAGGGCCCCAGGATATTTTTTGGGGGGGTCCTGAAGCCCCCAATGCATTCCTGGGGGTACCCAAGTGTCTCAAAATCTTCCTGGGGGTCCTCAAAGTCTTTCTGTGCGTCTCAAAATTCCCCCAAAACCTTCCTGAGCGTCCCCAAGCTGATTCCTGAGGGTCTCCAAAAGACCCAAAACCTTCCTGGGGGGTCCTCAAGCTCCTTCTGAGCATCCCTAAATGCCCCCAACAACTTCCTGGGGTCCCCAATTGCCCCAAAACCTCCCTGAGGGTCCCCCAGGCTGTTTCCTGGAAGGGGCCTCCAAATGCCCCCAAACCTCCCTGGGTGTCCCCAGGCTGTTTCCTCAGGGTCTCCAAGTACCCAAAAACCTTCCTGGGTGCCCCCAAGTGTCCCAAAATCTTCCTGGGGGTCCTCGAAGTCCTTCTGTGTGTCCCAAAATTCCCCCAAAACCTTCCTGAGCGTCCCTAAGCTGATTCCTGAGGGTCTCCAAAAGACCCAAAACCTTCCTGGAGGTCACCAGGTACCCCCAAAACCTTCCTAGGGGTCCTCAAGCTCCTTGTGAGTGTCCCTAAATGTCCCCAACAACTTCCTGGGGGTCTTCAAATGCCCCCAAACCTTCCTGGGGGTCCCCAAGTGCCCCAAAACCTTCCTGGGGCATCTGCAAGCTGCTTCCTAGCAGTCTCTGAGTACCCAAAAACCTTCCTGGGGGTCCCCAAGTGTCCCAAAACCTCCCTGGGAGTCCCCAGGCTGTTTCCTGGGGGGGGGTCTCCAAGTACCCCAAAACCTTCCTGGGGGTCCTCAAATTCCTTCTACGTGTCCCTAAATGCCCCCAACAACTTCCTTGGGGTCCCCAAGTGCCCCAAAACCTTACTGAGAGGGCTCCACGCTGCTTCCTAGCAGTCTCCAAGTCTCCAAACACCCCCAAACCCTCCTCCTGGGGTTCCTCCCAGCTCCTCACGAGGGTCCCCAAATCCCCCAGCCCCTCCCTGGGGATCATGGGGGTCCCGAGACCCCCCCCCCAGCACACCCGTGGGGTCTCAGGGCCCCCCTACTCACCCTCCACCACCTTGACCGGGTGCAGGTCCGAGGGCAGGCGGGAGTTGATGTGGAAAATCTTCTGGGCGTTCCAGATCATGCGCAGCAGGTTACAGGGGAGCACCACCTGCAACGGGGGGCGGCACCCCAAAACCAGACATCAGCACCCCAAAAACCAGCTCAGTGTCCCCCCAAACCAGGTATCAGCTCCCCTTCCCAATAAACAGAGCCACAGGGATGCCTGAACCCCAAAAAGTGGGGGTCAGCCCCCTGAAATGGGGAGCCCAGTTCCAGGGGACAGCTCCCATCGAAGCTCCCACCTGCGGAAGCACCCCAAAATCTGGGTGCTGGCAGCTCAATGCCCCCAATTTGGGGGGATTTTGGAACAGCAACCCCAAATCTGGGGGGCATGGAGAGAGTCAGCAGCACCAGGAGCTTCTCCTTACCCCAAAATAAGAGGTGCTGGCTCCCCCCTGCCCCTAAAATGCACAGATTGTGCCCAAATATGGACGAGCACCCTAAAACAGGTGCTTAAACTGCACAAAGGGTCCGTGGGCTGTGGCTGCACCCCAAAAGGAGGATGAGAAGCAGGAGTGGAACAGTAACCCCAAATCAGGGGGGCACAGAGAGGGTCAGGCTCCCCCTTATCCCAAAATAAGAGGGTGCTGGCTCCTCCGTGCCCCTAAAACACACAGATTGTGCCCAAAAAGGGGCGAGCACCCTA
>NW_022473974.1:0-6672 GCF_009819795.1 Aythya fuligula | reverse complement strand
CCTATAGGGGGCTATGGGGCTCTATGGGGGGAGTTAGGGGGGTTAGGAGTGTCTTATGGTGCAGTGGGGTGCTATGGGGTCCTATAGGGGGCTATGGGGGCTATGGGGGGGTATGGGGTTCTATAGGGGGCTATAGGGTCCTATATGGGGTTATGGGGCGCTATAGGGTGCTGGGGGGGGTGTTATGGGGTTCCATAGGGGGTCATGGGGGGTATGGGGGGGCAGTGGGTGCATTATGGTGCAGGGGGGTGCTATTGGGTGCTATAGGGGGCTATGGGGTCCAGTGGGTGCTATAGGGTGCAGTGGGGTGCTATAGATTATAGTGGGGTGCTATAGGGTATAATGGGGTGCTATAGGGCACAATGGGGTGCAGTAGGGTGTTATAGGGTACAATAGGGTTCTATAGGGTACGGTGGGGTGCAGTAGGATGCTATAGGGTTCAGTAGGGTGCAATGGGGTTCTATAGGGCGCAAAGGAATGCTGTGGGGTTCTATAGGGTACAATGGGGTTCTATAGGGTGCAATGGGGTACAGCAACGTGCTGTAGGATATAATGGGGTTCTATAGGGTGCAATGGGGTTCTATAGGGCACAGTGGGGTTCTATAGGGTGCAATGGGGTTCTATAGGGCACAGTGGGATTCTATAGGGTGCAGTGGGGTGCTAGAGAGCTCTATAGGGTTCTATAGGGAGCAATGGGGTGCTATACAGTGGGGTTCTATAGTGCACAGTGGGGTTCTATAGGGCTCTATAGGGTTCTACAGGGTACATTGGGGTGCTATAGGGCACAGTGAGGTGCTATAGGGCTCTATAGGTTGCAGTGGGGTGCTATAGGACTCTATAGGGTGCTATAGGGTACAGTGGGGTTCTATAGGGCTCTATAGAGTGCTATAGGGTGCAGTGGAGTTCTACAGTGTTCTATAGGGCTCTATAGGGTGCTATAGGGTACAGTGGGGTTTTATAGGGATCTATAGGGTTCTATAGGGCTCTGTAGGGCGCAGTGGGGTGCTATAGGACTCTATAGAGTGCTATAGGGTACAGTGGAGTTCTACAGTGTTCTATAGGGCTCTATAGGGTGCTATAGGGTACAATGGGGTTCTATAGGGTTCTATAGGGTACAGTGGGGTTCTATAGGGTTCTATAGGTCTCTATAGGGTTCTATAGGGCGCAGTGGGGTGCTATAGGGCTCTATAGGGTGCCATAGGCGCTATAGGGTGCCGTAGGGCGCTGTGGGACACGTGCACTGCGTGTGCGACGCGTGTGCGGGGGCTCCTGCAGGGGGCGGGGCCTGTGGGGAGGGGGGGGGGGCAGATCACCCCAGCCTCGGCCAATCAGCTGCGGGCAGCCTTCTGGTGGCACCGCCCCTTATGCAAATGTGGGTGACACCCCCCTCCCTTCCCAGCGGCCAATCAGGTTCTGGGAAAGCTGCTGTATGCAAATGAGCATGGGGACTGTGGGAACCAATCAGGAGGCGGCACGGGCTGCAGGGGGAGGGGCCTTTATGCAAATGAGGCCGCCCACGAGCCAATCGCGTGAGGGCGGGCTGTGGTGCAGGGGCGGGCCGTATGCAAATGAGCCCCCGTCACAGGGTGGGAGGCGTTATGCAAATGAGCTGGGCAGGTCAATGGGAGGTGACGGGGCGGGGCTTCCGTATGCAAATTACCCGGGGGCAGGCAGCCAATCAGAAGCAGCGCCCGCGGGGGGAAGGATCAGGCCATGCAGATGACTCACGGCCCTCGGCCAATCAGAGCGCCCGGCGGTGCCGGCACCGCTCCGGGGGGCGGCCAATGGCATTTGCCACGTGGGGCCGTATGCAAATGAGATGGGGGGGGCGTTGGGGTGTCCCCAATGTCCCCAATGTCCCCTATATCCCCCCGACCCTATATCCCCTTGCCCCCATACCCCCGACCCTATACACCCCCGACCCTATATCCCCCTGACCCTATATCCCCCTGACCCTATATCCCCCCAACCCTATATCCCCTGACCCTATACCCCCCAATGTCCCCTATATCCCCTTGCCCCTATATCCCCCCGACCCTATATCCTCCTGACCCTATATCCCCCAATGTTCCCTATATCCCCCTGACCCTATAAACCCCCAACCCCATATCCCCCCAACCCTATAACCCCCCGCCCCTATATCCCCCTGACCCTATATCCCCTGACCCTATATCCCCCAATGTCCCCTATATCCCCTTGCCCCTATATCCCCCTGACCCCATACCCCACCAACCCTATACCCCCCTGCCCCTATATCCCCCTGACCCCATACCTCCCCAACCCTATACCCCCCCGCCCCTATATCCCCCTGCCCCTATAGGCGAAGGACAGTGACGATGAGGAGGAAGTCGTCCACGTCGACCGCGACCACTTCATGGACGAGTTCTTCGAGCAGGTCGGGTCCTATAGAGACCCTATAGGGACCCCAGGGGCTCCCCCTCACCCTATAGCACCCCTATAGGTCCCCCCAAACCCTATAGGTTCCCCCACACCCTATAGGTCCCCCCACACCCTATAGATTCCGCCTCACCCTATAGGTTTCCCCCACACCCCATGCCCTTCTCCAAACCCTATAGCCTGGCCCCACTTCTATAGGTACCCTATAGGGACTTCCAGATCCTATAGGCCCCCCCCCCCACACCCTATAGGGCCCCCACACAGAACTTATAGCCCCCTCCCAGATCTTAAATCCTATAGGTCCCCCCCAGACCCTATATGGGACCCAGAACCATGCCAGGTCCCTATATGGACCCTATAGAGCCCCCTTGTCTGCTATAGGGGCAGCCCACAGCCTCTATAGGGCCCAGCCCTATACAGGGCACCCCGACAGCGTATGTGCCCTATATGTGCCCTATATGTCTCCATTCCTCTTCTCATGTTCCTGCCATGTCCCTATATGTTCCCTTTTCCCCTATACATCCCCATCCATGTCCCCACATCCTCCTGCATCCCATATTTGTCCCCCTTTCCCCTATATGTGTCCCCATCGCCCCTATACATGTCCTATATGTCCCCATCTGTGTCTTTATGTCCTTCCATGTCCCTATACATCCCCATCCATGTCCCCATACATCCCCATCTCCCCTATACGTGTCCCCCATATGTCCCCATCTCCCCTATACATGTCCCCCATATGTCCCCATCTCCCCTATACGTGTCCTATATGGCCCCATCCATGTCCTTATGACCTCCCATGTCCCTATATGGCCCCGTCCATGTCCCCATATGTCCCCATCTCCCCTATACATGTCCCCATCTCCTCCCTGCCCCTATACATCCCTATACCCATATCCCCCCCGTGTCCCCTATATCCCCATCGTGTCCCCTATATCCCTATATGCCCATATGCCCTATATCCCCCCATGTCCCCTATATCCTCATTGTGTCCCCTATATCCCCATATACCCTATATCCTCCCCGTGTCCCCTATATCCTCCCCGTGTCCCCTATATCCCCATGTCCCCTATATCCCCCCCATATCCCCTATATCCCCCCATGTCCCCTATATCCCCCCGTGTCCCCTATATCCCCCCCGTCCCCTATATCCCCCCATATCCCCTATATCCCCCCGTGTCCCCTATATCCCCGTGTCCCCTATATCCCCCCCGTGTCCCCTATATCCCCCCCCCCGTGCCCTATAGGTGGAGGAGATCCGGGGCTGCATCGAGAAGCTGTCGGAGGACGTGGAGCAGGTGAAGAAGCAGCACAGCGCCATCCTGGCCGCCCCCAACCCTGACGAGAGTGAGCGGGGTCATCGGGGTCATCGGGGTCAATGGGGTCATCGGGGTCATCGGGGTCAATGGGGTCATCGGGGTCAATGGGGTCATCGGGGTCATTGGGGTCAATGGGGTCATCGGGGTCATCGGGGTCATTGGGGTTGTTGGGGTTGTTGGGGTCATTGAGGGTGTTGGGGACAATGGGGACATGGGGGACACCGAGGACACCTTGGGGTGGGGTCACCATGGGGTTGGGGTCACCATGGGTTTTGGGGTCACCATGGGGTTGGGGTTGCCATAGGGTTGGGGTCACCTTGGGTTTTGGGGTCACCTTGGGGTTGGGGTCACTATAGGGTTGGGGTCACCTTGGGTTTTGGGGTCACCTTGGGGTTGGGGTCACTATAGGGTTGGGGTCACCTTGGGTTTTGGGGTCATCTTGGGGTTGGGGTCACTATAGGGTTGGGGTCACCATGGGGTGGGGGTCACCATGGGGTTGGGGTCATCATGGTTTGGGGTCACCTTGGGTTTTGGGGTCATTGTGGTTTGGGGTCACCTTGGGTTTTGGGGTCACCTTGGGTTTTGGGGTCACAATGGGGTTGGGGTCACCATGGTTTGGGGTCACCTTGGGGTTGGGGTCAACTTGGGTTTTGGGGTCATCGTGGTTTGGGGTCACCTTGGGTTTTGGGGTCACCTTGGGGTTGGGGACACCATGGGTTGGGGTCACCTTGGGTTTTGGGGTCACCATGGGGTTTGTGTCATCATCGGGTTGGGGTCACCATGGGGTTGGGGTCACCTTGGGTTTGGGGTCACCTTGGGTTTTGGGGTCATCTTGGGTTGGGGTCATCATGGTTTGGGGTCACCATGGGTTGGGGTCACCTTGGGTTTTGGGGTCACCTTGGGTTTTGGGGTCACCTTGGGTTTTGGGGTCATCTTGGGTTTTGGGGTCACCATGGGGTTGGGGTCACCATGATCGGGGTGACACGGGGGTGGTGACACCGTGGGGGGGGGGGGGGGGTGACACGTCCCTGCCCCCCCCAGAGACGAAGCAGGAGCTGGAGGACCTCACGGCCGACATCAAGAAGACGGCCAACAAAGTGCGCTCCAAGTTGAAAGGTGACCTGGCGGCGGCCATCTTGGGGCGGCCATCTTGGGGCGGCCATCTTGGGGCGATCGGCGCGGTGGCGGCCGTCTTCTTGGGGTGGTCTCCGTGGTGGTGGTGGTCTTTTTGGGGACGTTCTTCAAGATGGCGGTGGTCTTCATGGGGACGTTCTTCTTGATGGTCTTGGTCTTCTTGAGGTGGCCATCTTGGGGCGGCCATCTTGGGGCGATCGGCGCGGTGGCGGTGGTGGTCTTCTTGGGGTGGTCTCCGTGGTGGTGGTGGTCTTTTTGGGGACGTTCTTCATGATGGTGGTGGTCTTCATGGGGACGTTCTTGATGGTCTTGGTCTTCTTGAGGTGGCCATCTTGGGGCGGCCATCTTGGGGCGATCGGCGCGGTGGCGGTGGTGGTCTTCTTGGGGTGGTCTCCGTGGTGGTGGTGGTCTTTTTGGGGACGTTCTTCATGATGGTGGTGGTCTTCATGGGGACGTTCTTGATGGTCTTGGTCTTCTTGAGGTGGCCATTTTGGGGTGGCCATTTTGGGGTGATCTCCATGATGGTGGTGGCCTCGTTGAGGATGTTTTTTGTCATGGTGGTGGTCTTTTTGGGGATGTTCTTCATGATGATGGTCTTCCTTGGGACGTTCTTCTTGATGGTCTTGGTCTTCTTGAGGTGGCCATCTTGGAGTGGCCATTTTGGGGTGGTCTCCATGATGACAGTGGTCTTCTTGGGGATGATCGTCATGATGGTTTTGGTCTTCTTGAGGTGGACATTTTGGGGTGGCCATTTTGGGGTGATCTCCATGATGGCGGTGATCTTCATGATGGTTTTAGTCTTTTTGAGGTGGACATTTTGGGGTGATCTCCATGATAGTGGTGGTCTTGGGGATGTTCTTCATGATGGTTTTGGTCTTCTTGAGGTGGACATTTTGGGGTGGCCATTTTGGGGTGGTCTCCATGATGATAGCGATCTTCTTGGGGATGTTCTTCATGATGGTCTTGGTCTTCTTGAGGTGGCCATCTTGGGGTGGCCATTTTGGGGACGTTCTTCATGATGGCGGTATGTCTTCATGGGGACGTTCTTCTTGATGGTCTTGGCCTTCTTGTGGTGGCCATCTTGGGGTGAGGGGTCCCAACTGTCCCCTCCTGCAGCCATCGAGCAGAGCATCGAGCAGGAGGAAGGCCTGAACCGCTCCTCGGCCGACCTACGCATCCGGAAAACGCAGGTACCCTTCCTCCCCACCACCCCTCTCCTTCCTCCTCCTCCTCCTCCTCCTCCTCGGTGGAGGTCCCTCACCCCACGCCGTGTCCCCCCCTCGTGTCCCCAGCACTCGACGCTGTCCCGCAAGTTCGTGGAGGTGATGACGGAGTACAACGCCACCCAGTCCAAGTACCGCGACCGGTGCAAGGACAGGATCCAGAGGCAGCTGGAGATCAGTAGGTCACGGGAGAACCTTGGGGGGGGGACACGCGTTGGGGTTTTTGGGAGCAGGACCCCAATATCTCCTCCATCTCCCCGCAGCTGGCCGGACCACCACCAATGAGGAGCTGGAGGACATGCTGGAGAGCGGGAAGTTGGCCATCTTTACCGATGACGTACGTAGAGACACGTTGGGTCATCCAGAATCCGTTGGGTCATCTAGAACCCACGGGGTCATCCAGAATTGGTTTGGTCATCCAGAAACCACTGGGTCATCCAGAACCCACTGGGTCATCCAGAACCCACTGGGTCATCTAGAACCTATTTGGTCATCCAGAACCCGTTGGGTCATCCAGAACCCACTTGGTTATCCAGAACCCGTTGGGTCATCCAGAACTCAATGAGATGCCCCCCAAAAAAACCCAGTGGGTCACCCAGAAC
>NW_022473973.1:4172-11132 GCF_009819795.1 Aythya fuligula | reverse complement strand
CCTCTCCAGCATCACCGCCAGCCCTTTGAGCCCGATCCAGAGCAGGTGGAAGTTGGTGGTCCTGATGCATCTCTTCAGGCACTCCACGTCCTGCAGCACGGCAGGGACTGGGTCCTCGGGGCTCAGGGTCTGCATGAGGCCGAGCTGGAGGATTTCGTCGTCCTCGGTCATCCCGAAGTGCACACGCATGGTCTTGTCGTGCAGCAGCAGGCGAATCTCGTTGAGGAGCTTCTTCGTCATGCCAGGCGTGCTGCAAATCTCCTCCCACATCTCCATCGAGGATCTGCGGGCAGAGACAGGGGGCGTTGAGGGGCCCTGCGGGGGCTTTGGGGGGGCCCTGTGGGGTTTTTGGGAGGCTGGGGGGCCGGTAGCTCTGTCTCGCGGGGCAGATCAACATTATGGACATGGTGACGGAGTGGGGATAGCAGCGAGTCATGAGGACCAGCAGCAGCAGGCGGATCTCGTTGAGGAGCTTCTTCGTCATGCCGGGCGTGCTGCAAATCTCCTCCCACATCTCGATCGAGGATCTGCGGGCACAGACAGGGGGCGTTGAGGGGCCCTGCAGGCTTTGGGGGGGCCCTGTGGGGTTTTCGGGAGGCTGTGGGACTGGTAGCTCTTTCTCGCGGGGCAGATCAAGAGTATGGTCATGGCGACGGAGTGGGGATAGCAGCGAGTCATGAGGACCAGCAGCAGCACGCGAATCTCGTTGAGGAGCTTCTTCGTCATGCCGGGCGTGCTGCAAATCTCCTCCCACATCTGACCTCCAAGGGAGCTTCTTGCTGAAAGGGCTGGATTTTCCCAAAATCAATCTTGACCGAAATAGAAGGATGTCTTCTCAAAACTTTATCCTCTCAAAACAAAATACACCAAACTAAAACTTTATTCTCCTCAAACGGGGCTCCTCCTCACCCCCAGTTGCTCCCCACCACCCCGAGGGGCCCCCCACCACTCCCAGGGAAGCCCCAAGACCCCAGAGCAAAGCTCGGAGGGAGCACAAAATGGCCGCCCTCCCTCAGGGCCCCTCAGCCTCTGTCCTGGGGCTGCGGCGTGAGGGGGGAGCCGAGGCCGGGCCCCCTTTTGGGGTTTCTTGACCAAAAAAATTGAAATTTTGAAGGACTGGGGTGCAAAACGGGGTTTTGTGGTTCTAGAGAACATGGTAAACACAACATTTCAAGGATTTGTGTGGAAAAATGAGGGGTCACAGCCCAGCCCCTTTCTGAGATGATAAAGTTTTATTTTGGGTGGTAAAATCCACCCTTTTCATCCCCAAACCTCTGTTTGAGGTCAGAAATCCTCCTTAGACCATGCTTGGAGGCGTGTAAAAAGTTGAAGGGCAAGCTTTCATGGGGGATTTCTCCAAATTAGCTGGAGAGACCTTTCCAACCTTCCAGGTTTTATCATCTCAGGCTAGAAAAGTAACTTTTTACAGGAGCACAAAATGGCGCTCGCGCATGGTCTTGTCGTGCAGCAGCACGCGAATCTCGTCCAGGAGCTTCTTCGTCATGCCGGGCGTGCTGCAAATCTCCTCCCACATCTCCATCGAGGATCTGCAGGCACAGACAGGGGGTGCTGAGGGGCCCTGTGGGGCATTGAGGGGCCCTGCAGGCTTTGGGGGGCCCTGTGGGGTTTTCTATTTCGTTTTTCTAAAGAAGACCCTAAAAGGGGGCCCAGCCTCGGCTCCCCCCTCCCGGCGCAGCCCCAGGACAGAGGCTGAGGGGCCCTGAGGGAGGGCGGCCATTTTGTGCTCCCTTAAAAAGTTGCTTTTTATTTTTTTAGCCTAATATTATAAATTCTTTACAGTTGTAAAGAATCCTCTTTGAGGTGGAGGTTTTACCCTCCCTGGGCTTGTCCTCAAGCCCTCACAGATGGGCTTAGGCATGGATAAAGAAAAAAAAAAAAAAAAAAGTACTTTAGAACCGTCAACTGAGGCTTCCAACCCCAAGCACAAGATCCGCAAACACTGAAAAATGGGGTTTGGGGTGAAAAAGTCGGGTTTAAGGAGTGCCCCCGGCCCTCAGGGTGCCTGTGGCGGCTTCGGGCTGCCCCGCGCCGAGCGCTCGGCAGCTTTCGGAAGCGATCGGCAACTTCCGGAGCCGCTCGGGCGCCCTCGGAGCCGCTCGGGAGCCTTCGGAGGCTTTCCAGAAGCTTTCGAGCCGCTCGGCAGCGTTCGGAGCCGCTCGGCTCGCTCCGCCCCGCCCCCCGCCCCCCCCGCTCGGCTCTTTCCGGCAGCGCTCGGCCATCTCCGCCGCCTCCCCTCATTAAGCTCCGGGCTAATTACTCATCAACGGCGCAGAGCCGCTCGGAAGCTCGCCCAGCGCGGACTTTGCCCCTCCACGGCGTTCGCAACAGCACGAACGAGCCCCAAACCGCCCAAATTCACCCCAAGCCTCTCAAAACTGCCCCCAAATCCCCCCAAACCCTTCAAAACTCGTCCAAAACTCCCCCAAATTCATCCTAACTCCCCAAAACTGCCCTAAAACCTCCGAATTCACCCTAACCCTCCCCTAATACTGCCCTAAAACCCACCCCAAATTTCCCCAAACCTTCAAAGCTCCCCCAAAGCTCTCCCCAAACCCCCAAATTCTCCCCAAATTCACCCCAAATTCTTCCATTTTCCCCCAAAATCCCCCCAAACCCTTCTGGATTACCCCTAAAGCTCCCTTAAAACCCTCCCAAACTCCCCCCAAGCTCCCAAACTCTCCCAAAACACTTCAAATCCCCCAAATCTCTCCATATAGAAACTAATAAACCCCCAAAACTCCTCCCAAGCCTCCCGACCCCTCTTAAAAAAAACAAACTCCAAACCCCCAAATCTCCCCCAAACCCCCCAAGGCAGCAGAATCCCCCCCATGGGGCGCAGGGTTTCCCCCTTGAGCCCTCAGAAATGGGCTTAGAATTGAAAGAAAAGGTGTTGAAACCCACAAATGAGGCTTCGGACCCTAAACACCGGGTCCCCTCGCACTGGGAAATGGGATTTGGTGTGAAAAAGGAGGGTTTAAGCATGCAGTGAGGCTTTGGGGTCCTGGAAAGGGAGGGTTGGATTTAAAAAAGTGGTGTTTGGATGTTAAAAAAAACAAGTTTTTTGAGCCTGGAATTCTAAAATCTTGAAGGTTGGAAAGATCTCTCCACCTCATTTGGAGAAATCCCCCTTGAAAGCGCGCCCCTAACTCTATTAAACTCCTTCGGGCACGGTCTAAGGAGGTTTTCTGACCTCCAAGGGAGCTTTTGAGCTAAAAAGGACAAATTTTAGCACCCATAATTAATGTTATCTTCTCCAGATGCAGCTGGGCCTTGACCCCTCACTTTTTCACCTAAATCCTTCACATTTCTGTGTTTCCCATTTGTTCTACGCCCATAAACCCCATTTTCCACCCCAAATCCTTCAAAGACGTCAACATTTTGGAGCCCAAACAACTTTTATTTCACTCAAAGCACTGCGAAACCCCGCTCCCAGCGCGGTTTTGTGGAATTTGCTCGTTTTTGGGGATTTTTTTCCGCTAGGAGTTGGCGTTGGGGCCCTTTTTCTTGCCGAAGGTGGGCACGACGTTGACGAAGCGCCGGTTGTACTGCATGCGCCGCTTAGCTCGCCCCGTCTTCTTCTTCTTCTTCTCCTGCTTCGCCACCTGCATTTTTTGGGGAAAAAAAACACGAGATGAGAGCGTTTAGGGGCTGCACCTTGAAAAACAAAGCTCTGGGACCCTAAAAATATCCTCAAATAACCCCAAAATTCCCCGCAGGGCTCACCTTCGGGGTTTGGCCCCTCACTTTCCCAGCACGGGCGAGCGACCCGTGGACTTTACCTGTGGAAAAGAAAAGCGGGTGGGAATTCAAGATTAGGAGCTCGTTAGGCTAACGAGGAGGCCCCGTTAATTACCCCGCCGGTAATCCCGTACCCCCCAGCAGCCGCGCAGCCACGTCGAGGGTGGCAAATTCGGGGACGTCGCTCTGCTCCAGCACGGCCTCATCCTGCAGCGGTTTTCCCCCAAACAGCAGCACCTGGTCCTCGGGGGCGACGGCCTCCAGCGCCGCGATCCTCGCCTGGTTTTGGGGGAAAAAAGTCCCGAAACGGGTCAGCCCAAAATGGTTTTGGGGCAGGGAGCAGCCTGGTAATGGTGTGTGTGGGGGGCTCACCTTGATTTGGGCGATGGTCTCGGCGCCGGAGACCTCGATGGCGTGGAGGGACTGGGCACGGACGAAGAGCTGCATGGTGACGGGGGTCTGGGGGGGGGGGAAACAGGTTTAGGGATCCCTGGGAACGGGGGGGGATCCCAAAAAAGGAGAAGGAAGCACAAAAAAAACAGGAAGACCCCCAAAAGCCACCAGAGACCCCTGCAAAGAATCCCCCAGACCCTCCCAGAGATCCCCTAAAAGCCTCAGAGACTCCCCAAAGCCTCACGAACAGCCCAAGACCCCCCCCAAAATGCCTCAGAGACCCCCCCCAAAACCTCACAGCCCCCCCAGACCACAAAAGGCCTCCCACAAGCCCACCAGCCCCTAAAAGACCCATCCAAGTCCTCAGAGACCCTCCCCACCCCCCCCAAAACGATCTCCCTGTGCCCTCACAGACCCCCCCAACAGCCCCCAACAAGCTCCCTCCCCCCCAGGCCCCAAAACCGCCCCCAAGGCTCCAGAACCCCTCCCGTAGGCCCCAAATCCGCCCCCCAGGACCTCACAGACCTCCCCCGGACCCCAAGAGCAGCCCCCAGACCCCGAAGCCCCCCTCCCCCGACACCAAAAGCCCCCCATGACCCCCCCCAAGACCCCAAGAGCGCCCCCTAAGCCCTCACAGACCCCCCCTCCGGTCATTTCAAACCCCCAGACCCCCCAAAAGCCCCCCCCCGGGCCCTCAAAGCCCCCAAAACCTCCCAAGCCCCCCCCGGGCCCCCAGAAGCGCCCTAAGCCCCCCCCCCAACTCCACGAGCCGCTCCCCGAGTCTCCCCCCAAAACCTCACGAGACCTCTCCGAACCCCCAAAAACCATCCGCAAGGCCCCAAGAGCCCCTCCCTGGCCCCAAAATCCCCCGAATTGCCCCCCAAACCCCCCCTCTTTACCCCCCAACGGCCGGAGCCCCCCCCCCCGGCCGCCCCTCACCTCGCGCAAGGCGCAGGCCAAGAGAACGACTCCGCGCAGGCGCCGCTCTGACGTCGGGCGTGCGCGCTGACGTCACGGGCGCGCTGACGTCAGACGTCGAAGGGGAGCGGGAAGGGGGAGGGGGAGGGGGAAGCTCCCAAAATGGCGGCGCTCGGCCGGCGGCTCCTGGGGCTGCGGGCGGCGCTGGGGAGGCGGGGGGCGCAGGTAGGGGGCTTGGGGGGGGGACTTAAGGGGTCTCTGAGGAGGTTTCGGGGTTTTGGGGGCGTTAAGGGGGGTCTGTGAGGGAGTGAAGGAGGTTTTGGGGGGACTCTGAGGGGATTTGGGGGTCCTGAAGGGAGGTAAGGGGGGGTTTTGGGGGGTCCTGGGGGGGGTTTGGGGAGCTCAGGGGGGCTCTGAAGGGGTTTGGGGGGGATTTAGGGGGTTTGGGGGTGGCTTTGAGGGGATTGGGGGGGGTCCTGAAAGGAAGGGGGGGGAATAAGGTGGTTTAGGGGGGGCCCCTTAGGATTGAGGGGGGCTCCGAGGGGAGATGGGGAGTCCTGGAGGGGGTTTGGGGGGGGTCTGTGAAGGAGGAGGGGGCTCTGAGGAGGTTTGTGGGGAGGCTGGAGGGTGTTAAGGGGGTTGGGGATGGTCTGTGAGGGAATTTGGGGGGTCCTGGAGGGATCCTGAAGGGGTGGGGGGGGGCCTCTGATGGGGTTTGGGGGGTCCTGGAGGGGATTAATGGGGGTTGGGGGGTCTTGAAGTGAAAATGGGGGGGTCTGAGGGATTTGAGGGGGGGTCCTAAAGATTTGGGGGGTCCTAAAGGGAAAGCAAGAGATTAAGGGGGTTTGGGGGGGGTCCTGAAGGGAGTGGTGGGGTTATGGGAGTTTGGGGGGGGGTCTCCGAGAGGGTTTTGGGGGATGCCCTGAAAGGAGGAGGGAAGTAAGAGGGGATTTGGGGTGGGTTCTGAGGGGATTTGGGGGGGTTCCTAAAGGGAAGGGGGGTTAAGGAAGACTTGAGGGGTCCTGAGTGAATCGGGGGGCATTTTGGGGGGGGCCTGTTAGGGTTGTGGGGGGTTTTCTGAGGGGGGTGAGGAGATTTGGGGGGGGGATCCGTGGGGGGAGGGATGAATAGGGTCTGTAGGGGGATGGAGCATTTAGGGGGGTGTTCTCACCCCGCTGCGTACCCCCACCCGCACAGAGTCAAGGCCCCCCAGGCCCCCCCGCAGACCCCCAGGAGCCCCCCCAGACCCCTCAGTACCCCGGTGTGGTGGAGTCTACGGCCGAATTCGTCTTCGTGGAGCGCCTGCTGCCCCCCAGCCGCGTCCCCGACCCCCCCGTGCATCCCACCTACCCCACACCATCGGGCTGGAGCCCCCCGCGAGGTGAGGAAACCGGGGGGAGCCCCCAAAGAATTAGGGGGGCAAGAAAGGAGTTAAATATCCCTCAGAAAACGAGTCAAATACCCTTAAAAAGTGAATCAAAAATCACATTTTCTGTCCCTCAAAAATCGAGTTAAATACACTTCAAAAATTACATTAAATACACCACAAAAATCGCGCTAAATACTCTCAAAAAGTGATCTGCATACCCTGAAAAATGAGTTTAATGTTGCAAAAAATCAGTTATATTCCTAAAAAATTAAATACTGACTTAAATATTCCTCAAAAATGACTCAAATATCCCTCAAAAAATGACTTTAATATCTCTCCAGAATGAATATTCCTCTGAAAATGGAGGTAAACGCTCCTCAAAAATCGGCTTAAATGCCCCTGAAAAACTGAGTTAAATGCTGTCTTAAATGCCTCTCAAAACAAAAAAATACTCCTCAAGAGAAATAAAATGTCTCCAAAAGCTCAAAAGATGAGCTAAATATCTCAAAAATGACTTAAAT
>NW_022473973.1:0-3672 GCF_009819795.1 Aythya fuligula | reverse complement strand
CCAAAATCCAACCCCCTCCTAAAATTTCCCCCCCCAAAATCCCCTAAAGCCCTCCAAACTCCCCCCAAAATATCCCCCATTCCCACAAATCCCCTAAACCCTGCAAGATCCCCCCAAAAAAGTCCCCCATTCCCCCCCAAATCCTCCAACTCTCCCTAAAATCCCCCCAAAATCACCCCAACCCCCTCCCAAAATCCCCTGAACCCCCCAAATATCCCCCAAATCCCCTCCAAAATCCCCCAACCCCCTCTAGAACCCCCCCAAAATCCCCCAAACCCTTCCAAAATCCCCCCCAAATCCCCTCAACCCTCTCCAAACCTTCCCCAACCCCCTCTAGAACCCCCAAAAATCCCCCAAACCCCTCCAAAATCCCCCCAAACTCCTCCAAACCTCCCCCACCCCCCTCCAGACACCCCCAAAAATCCCCCAACCCCCTCCAAACCTCCCCTAACCCCCTCTAGAACCCCCCCAAAATCCCCCAAACCCTTCCAAAATCCCCCCCAAATCCCCTCAACCCCCTCCAAACCTTCCCCCACCCCCTCCAGACCCCTCCAAAATCCCTCAACCCCCTCCAAACCTTCCCCAACCCCCTCCAGACCCCCCAAAAATCCCCCCAAATCCCCCCCCAGCCGTACCCAGATGTCTCCCTGGACATGGCGCAGCTCGGTGGTCTTGCGATCACCAGGCCCGAGGCGGCGGTAGACGGGGACGTTGTGCATGCGGGACCGGCGCACCCAGTAGGGCAGCGCCCCCACAGGGGCTGAAACCCCAAAAAAGCTGTTAGGGGGGGCGTGAGGCACCGAGGGGGGGGAGTTTGGGCCATAAAGGGGGGAAAAGAAAAAAAAAATCCCAAAAGGGTTTCATGGGATTGTGGGGGGACGGCCCTGAGGGGGCAGCCTGGGTGTGAAGGCCGTGAGGCGGTTCAGGGGAATCAAGTCATTCGGTAAGGGATTCCAGTCGCTTTTTGAGGAACATTTGGGTCATTTTTGTAATTTTTATTTTTTTTTATGGGGTGGGAATCGGTTTTTGAGGGGGGTTTCAGGCAGTTTTTGAGGAAAAGTTCACGTTTTGAAGGGTTTTTTAAGTCGTTTCTGAGGAGAACTTCAGTCGTTTCTGAGGGGGACGTCAGTCAGATTTTGAGGGGTATTTAACTCGTTTCTGAGGAGAATTCTGACAGTTTTTGAGGAGAATTTAATTTGTTTCTGAGGAGAACTTCTGTCAGTTTCCGAGTCAGATTTTGAGGAGAACTTCAGTCAGTTTTTGAGGAGAATTCTGTCAGTTTTTGAGGAGAACTTCAGTCATTTCTGAGGGGATCGTCAGATCTGAGGGGAACGGTCAGTCAGGTTTTGGGGGGTATTTAAGTAATTTCTGAGGGCAATTTCAGTCAGGTTTTGAGGGGTATTGAAGTTGTTTCTGAGGAGAATGTCAGATTTTGAGTAGAATTCCAGTCAGGTTTTGAGGGGTACTTGAGTCGTTTCTGAGGGGAACGTCAGATTTTGAGGGGAATGTAAGTTGTTTCTGAGAACTTCAGTCAGTTTCTGAGTCAGGTTTTGAGGAAAATTTCAGTCAGATTTTGAGGGGTATTTGACTTGTTTCTGAGGAGAATTTCAGTCAGGTTTTGAGGAGAATTCTGACAGCTTTTGAGGAGAACTTCAGTCAGATTTTGAGGGGTATTTAACTCGTTTCTGAGTCAGATTTTGAGGAGAGCTTCAGTCATTTCTGAGGGGAATGTCAGTCAGATTTTGAGGAGTATTTAAGTCAGGTTTTGAAGAGAACGTCAGTCGGGATTTGCGGGGTATTTAATTAATTTTTGAGGAAAACTTCAGTCAGTTTTTGAGTCAGATTTTGAGAACGTCAGTTATTTCTGAGAGGAATTTCAGTCTGTTTTTGAGGGGTATTTAAGTCATTTCTGAGGGGAACATCAGTCAGGTTTTAAGGGTATTTAAGTCGTTTCTGAGAAAAATTTCAGTCAGTTTTTGAGGAGAATTCTGTCAGTCTTTGAGGGGTATTTAAGTCAGTATTTAACTCAGCTTATCAGAAGTGTGTAACGCATTTTTGAGGAATGTTTAACCTGTTTTTTGAGGAATACCTAACTCCTTTTAAAGGAGTATGTAACTCCTTTGTGAGGTGCATTTAAGTCATTTTTGAGATATTTAGCTCATCTTTTGAGCTTTTGGAGACATTTTATTTCTCTTGAGGAGTATTTTTTTGTTTGTGAGAGGCATTTAAGACAGCATTTAACTCAGTTTTTCAGGGGCATTTAAGCCGATTTCTGAGGAGCGTTTACCTCCATTTTCTGAGGAATATTCATTCTGGAGAGATATTAAAGTCATTTTTTGAGGGATATTTGACTCATTTTTGAGGAATATTTAAGTCAGTATTTAATTTTTTAGGAATATAACTGATTTTTTGCAACATTAAACTCATTTTTAAGGGTATGCAGATCACTTTTTGAGAGTATTTAGCGCGATTTTTGTGGTGTATTTAATGTAATTTTTGAAGCGTATTTAACTCGATTTTTGAGGGACAGAAAATGTGATTTTTGATTCACTTTTTAAGGGTATTTGACTCGTTTTCTGAGGGATATTTAACTCCTTTCTTGCCCCCCTAATTCTTTGGGGGCTCCCCCCGGTTTCCTCACCTCGCGGGGGGCTCCAGCCCGATGGTGTGGGTAGGTGGGGTTGCACGGGGGGGTCGGGGACGCGGCTGGGGGGCAGCAGGCGCTCCACGAAGACGAATTCAGCCGTAGACTCCACCACACCGGGGTACTGAGGGGTCTGGGGGGGGGTCCTGGGGGTCTGCGGGGGGGCCTGGGGGGCCTTGACTCTGTGCGGGTGGGGGTACGCAGCGGGGTGAGAACACCCCCCTAAATGCTCCATCCCCCTACAGACCCTATTCATCCCTCCCCCCACGGATCCCCCCCCCAAATCTCCTCACCCCCCTCAGAAAACCCCCCACAACCCTAACAGGCCCCCCCCAAAATGCCCCCCAATTCACTCAGGACCCCTCAAGTCTTCCTTAACCCCCCTTCCCTTTAGGAACCCCCCCAAATCCCTCAGAACCCACCCCAAATCCCCTCTTACTTCCCTCCTCCTTTCAGGGCATCCCCCAAAACCCTCTCGGAGACCCCCCCCCAAACTCCCATAAGCCCACCACTCCCTTCAGGCCCCCCCCCCAAACCCCCTTAATCTCTTGCTTTCCCTTTAGGACCCCCCAAATCTTTAGGACCCCCCCTCAAATCCCTCAGACCCCCCCATTTTCACTTCAAGACCCCCCAACCCCCATTAATCCCCTCCAGGACCCCCCAAACCCCATCAGAGGCCCCCCCCCACCCCTTCAGGATCCCTCCAGGACCCCCCAAATTCCCTCACAGACCATCCCCAACCCCCTTAACACCCTCCAGCCGCCCCACAAACCTCCTCAGAGCCCCCTCCTCCTTCACAGACCCCCCCCAAACCCCCTCCAGGACTCCCCATCTCCCCTCAGAGCCCCCCTCAATGCTAAGAGCCCCCCCTAAACCACCTTATTCCCCCCCCTTCCTTTCAGGACCCCCCCCAATCCCCTCAAAGCCACCCCCAAGCCCCCTAAATCCCCCCCAAACCCCTTCAGAGCCCCCCTGAGCTCCCCAAACCCCCTCCAGGACCCCCCAAAACCCCCCCTACCTCCCTTCAG
>NW_022473972.1:4817-10592 GCF_009819795.1 Aythya fuligula | reverse complement strand
TAAACCTTACCCTTTACCTTACCCTTACCATAAGCCATACATCAACACTTACATGTACACTTACGCTTACACTTATCCTAGTAATTACTCGTACAATTACTCTTAACCTAACCATAAACATTAAGGATAAGCTTAAGGGTCACCCTTAAGGTTAACGTTATCCTAACACTTACACTTAAGTTCAGGGTAAGGGTTAGAGTAAGGGTAAGTGTTAGGGTAATGGTTAGGCTAATTTTAGGTTTAGGGTGAGGGAAACGGAAGGGTAAGTATTAGGTTAAGTTTAAGGATAAGGTTAAGAGTTATGGTAAGGGTTAGGTTTAATGTAAGGGTAAGGGTTTGGGAAATGTTTAGGATAAGGGTAAGAGAAGGGATAATGGTAAGGGTAAGGATGATGTTTAGTGTAAGGGTTAGATTTAGTTAAGGGTAAGGGTTAGTGTAAGTTTAAGAGTAAGGGTAAGTGTAAGGGTATGTGTAAAAGTACGGGTAATTGTAAGGGTTAGAGTAAGGGTTAGGGTAAGGGTAAGTGTTAGGGTAATGGTTAGGGTTAATTTTAGGGTTAGGGTGAGGGAAACGTAAGAGTAAGTATTAGGTTACAGCTAAGGTTAAGGTTAAGAGTAAGTGTAAGGTTTAGTGTAAGGATTAGGGTTAATGTAAGGGTCAAGGTAAGGGTTGGGGTAAAGGTTTAGGTAAAGGGTAAAAATATGTATATTGTAAGGGTGAGGGGTTAGGGTAATGGTTAGATTTTAGTTAGATTTAGGTAAGGGTGAGGGTTCGGGTAAGGTTTAGAATTAGGCAAAGGGTAAGTGTAGCAGAAAGGGTAAGGTTTAGGATAAGGGTAAGTGTTAGGATAAGGGTAAGGTTTAGGGTTAGCTTAATAGTAAGGTTAAGGGTAATTGTACGAGTAATTGCTAGGGTAAGTGCAAGCGTAAGTGTACATGTAAGTGTTGTTGTATGGCTTATGGTAAGGGTAAGGTCAAGGGTAAGGTTTATGTTAAGGGTAAGCGTAAGGGTAACGGATAGAGTAAGGGTAAGGGTAAGGTTAAGGGTAACGGTAAGGTTAAGGGTACAAATATGTGTTAGGGTATGGGTAAGAAATTAGGGTAAGTATAAGGGTAAGGGTAAGGGTAAGGGTACAGGTCAGGGTAAGGGTTAGAGTAAGGGTTAGGGTTAGGGTAAGGTTAAATGTTAGGGTAATGGTTAGGGTTAGTTTTAGGGTTAAAGTCAGGAAAACGTATGCGTAAGTATTAGGTGAATGTTAAGGGTAAGGTTAAGGTTAAGAGTAAGTGTAAGTTTTAGGGTAAGGGTTAGGGTTAATGTAAGGGTCAGGGTAAGGGTTGGGGTAAGGTTTAGGGTAAGGGTTAGGTTAAGGATAAATGTTAGGGTAAGGGTAAGGTTAATGGTAACCGTAAGTGTAAAGGTAAGGGTTACGGTAAGGGTAAGAATAAGGGTATGGGTAATGGTAAGGGTGAGGGTTAGGCTAAGGGTAAGTGTAAGGTTTAGATTTCGGCTAAGGGTAAGTGTAGCAGAAAGGGTAAGCTTTAAAGTAAGGTTTAAGGTTTAGGCTTAGGTTAAGGGTAAGGGTAAGGGTACGGGTCAGGGTAAGGGTTAGAGTAAGGGTTTGAGTATGGGTAAGGGTAAGGGTTAGGATAAGTGTAAGGGTGCAAGCAAGGATTAGGGCAAGAGTAAGTGTAAGGGTAATAGAAAGGGTTAGGGTAAGTGTAAGGGTAAGGGAATGTGTTAGGATATGTTTTAGGGGAAGCAGAAGGGTAAGGGTTAGGTTAAGTGTAAGGGGAAGGGGAAGGTAAGGGGAAGGGTTGGAGTAAGGTATAGGGTAAGGGTAAGGTTATGGTTAAAGGAAAGAGTAAGGGTAAGGAAAAAGTAAAGGTAAGGATTTGGGTAATGGTAAGGGTGAGAAGGTTTAGGGTAAGGGTTACGGTAAGGGTTAGGTAACGCAGTGTACAACCTGGGATGTCACACGCAGAGCTGCCTCTGGCAAGGTGAGTGAGGAACAGATGTAGCAGTTGTTGTGTTGTAGGTCTCACTGTTCCTCTAGGCATCCCCTCTTTGTCTTTTAGAGGTGTTGTAGCTGTTTGAAGAGGGTAGATTGAAGCATCTGCCTCGGGGGCTGGTAAGCGGCAGAGGTAAGGGAGCAGATGAGAGTAACTTACCTAGTTGTGCTGTGTCTTTGGATGCTGCATCGGCCTATGCGTTTCTTTTTCTTTCACAGGTGTCTCGCACAGGCTCAAAGGAGCAAACTGCACTCTGAAGAGCTGTGTAAGAAGAGGGGCTGGTCATGAGCTGGGTTGGAGCAGAACGACCAAGTAGCACAAGGTGACTATGAAAGGTGTCCGTCTTGCTTTGCAGGTGCCGTGGCAGGCTCTCCACAGAAGTGGATAAGGATATGAGATAAGGCCAGAGAGCGACAAGGAGCGGCACGTGCAGGGATGGTTTTGAAGCGCTGCGGTGGCTTACTCTTCTGTTCATCAGGTGCCACAGGCAAGGTGGGTTGTAACATCAGTCGTTATATTTGCATGAAAGCAGTTCACTTGAATGCCACAGTGCATCTGAGTAGGGTGTTCTAGCAGAACAAGCTTGTCTGGCACAGCGGTGCCTGATGGCAGTGTGTTTCCTCAGGTGAAGAGGTGCCTGAAGCCCCATCCTATCTAGCCTGCACACAATTATCTGAGAATGAAAGCTGCTTTCCAGTAATTCAGAAAGCCAAGTTACGTCTCAGCCTTGAGCATCTCGGGCTTTTGGGCCTGTCTGTAACATTTGGCACCAGCACTAATACTTTTTTTGGCATATGTTTAGCGTTTGGGGCCTGTGTCTGGGATTTGGGCCCTGTCTCGAACCACTGGGGCTTTGTCCTGGGTTTTGGAGCCTGCCTCTAGAGTTCAGGGCCTGTGATTAGGCTTTTGGGGTCTGTGTCTGGGGGCCGGTATCTGGGGGCAAGGGGGGAGCTGCTTGTAGACCCTTGGGGCCGGCATTGAGGGGGTTGGGAGCTGACTCTACACCTTTGGGGCCTGCTTCTGGGGGCGGGGGGGGGGTTGAGACCAGCATCTGGGGGAGGGGTGGGAGCTCTTTGTATTCCTTTGGAGCCTGTGTCGGGGGGCGGGGGGGGGGGGGGGGGGGGAAGGGGAGGGTTGGTTGGGAGGTGCTTGTACACTGTTGGAGCCTGGGTTGAGGGAGGAGGTTTGGAGCTGCTTCTACACCTTTGGGCCTGGCATCGGGGGTAGGGGGTTGGGTGCTGGTTGTAGGGGCCTGTGTTTGGGGGGGGGGGCTTGGGACCTGCGTCTGGGGGAGGGGTGGGAGCTGCTTGTACACCTTTGGGGCCTGCATGTGTGGGGGGTCAGGGCCTGTGTCTAGCGGGCTGGGAACTGCTTGTACAATGTAGGAATCTGTTTCTGCAGGGTGGCTGGGAGCTGTTTGTACAACTTTGGGGCCAGCATCTGGGGGTGGCTGGGAGCTGCCTGTACACTGTAGGGGCCTGTGTTTGTGGGGGCTTGGGGGCCTCCCTCGGGGGGGGGGGGGGAGGGTTGGGAGCTGCTTGTATAGGGTAGGGGGCCTGCCTGGCAGGGGTTGGGAGCTGCTTGTAGAATTTGGGTCGCTGTGTCTGGGGGGGGGGTTGGGGCCTGTGTCTCAGGGGTGTTGGGAACTGGTTGTACACCTTTGGGTCCTGTCTCAGGGGGGGAGCTACTTGTACACTTTTGGGGTCTGTATTTGAGGGGGGTTGGGAGCTGCTTGTGCACTTTTGGACCTATGTTTAGGCTGGTTGGGAGTTGCTCATGCATTCTAGGTGCCTCCCTTTTGAGAAGGGTTGGGGCCTGCATCTGTGGGTGGTTGGGAGCTGCTTGTACACTATAGGGGCCATGGTCTTGGAGGGGGGTCTGGGCTGTTTATACACCTTTGTGGCCTGTGTTTGGGGGGGGGGGGGTGGGCCTGTGCCTGGGGAAGTTGGGAGCTGTTTGTTCACTCTAGGAGCCTCCATTTGGGGGTCTTTGGGGCCTCCCTTTGAGGGGGAGGGAGTTGGGAGTTGGTTGTACACCTCCGCATCCCGTGTCTTGGGGGGGGTGGGGGGAGTGGGACCGGTCTCTGAAGGGGCGGGTTGTGAGCTGCTTGTACACCTGTGTCGGGGGGAGGGTAGGGGGGTTGGCGGGGGTCGGGTCCGGGTCTTGGGCCAGTGTCTGGGTGGAGTCCAGTTCTTGGGAGGGGGTGGTGGGGTAGGAGCTGCTTGTGGGCAGTTGGGGTCTGCATCTGGGTGTGGTTGGTGCCTGCTTCTGTTGGCAGTTTGGGGCCTGCTTGTAGACTTGTGCAGCCTGGGTTTGGGGGCTTTTCTGTAACGTTTGGGGCCTGCATTTTTGCTTTGGGATGCATCTTGAGCTTTTGAGGCCTAGCAGTAGCATTTGGGGCCTGCATCTGGGGCTTTTCTGTAGCATTTTGGTTGCGTATTTGTGATTTGGGGCCTGTATCGTGGGTTTTGCCTTTTTTGTAGTTTCCATCTTTGTGTGTGTGTGTTTCGTTGTTGGTTGTCTGGGGTTAGGGGCAGTTTGGGGTTTGGATTAAGGTCAGTGTCATTAGCGTTAGGGGGTTGATAATAAGGGTTAGGGTTGTGGTTAGAGTTGTTAGGTTTAAGGGGAATAAGGATTTCAGGGTAAGGGGATCAAGGTTGTGGGAATAAAAATGTTGTTTTTGCGCAGTTACATCCTGTAGAGGGAAGGAAGGTGGTATTGAGATATGCTTGCAGTGATAAGACAGCTTAACAGTGTGAAATGAGTTCATCTGATTCGTGTCAATATGGAACAATGCTAGGGCCGCATGATATGATGAAAAGTCTGAGAAAACCAGAGTGGTTAATATATATAGTTCTTGAATCTTGCAAAGGAATGGTCCAGCAATTCGGGTCAATAGGGGATAAGAGAACAAAGGGGTTTCAGAATAACTGCTAACTATTACAACTGTTGCATGGGACACTATGCAAGTGTCTGCCATCCAGCCAAGATGGACAAAGGAGATGGACAAGAGAAAAGCCTGGGAGGAAGACTACGAGCCTTCAGTACGAGCGGCCCCCAGAGGGACCACCGGAGACTGATAACGCCTGCACCAGTGGGAGGGTTTGGATTCTGGGAACTAATTAGAATAACCCTGCCTTTTGTAGAAGTAGTAATGAATATGTATTAGCCTAGCAGCATAAAAACCAGCCGCCTGATGTAACTTGTGTGCGTCTTGGTGGAGCAGAGACTCCTGGCGCACCCAGCGCTGCTTGCTTACCTCTATTCATTTAATAAATTGTAAATTTCAATTGCAATCCTATTTGGGACCCAGTCATTTATTACAAGTGGGCGCTCGTCCGGGAGGGCTTTGGTTCCTGATTTCTGGTTTGATCTAGGAGAGGCACCCCCACCATTTGGTGGCTGCTGTTTGAGTCAGGTCGGAACTAATGGCATCTTGAACCTGAATAAAGGTAAGCAAAGTTTCTGATTCTTTTTTTCAGCTCCCTTGCCAGCTGCAGCACTATATTTTGCCCATAATTGTGTGTGTGAAGATCCGAACGAAGATGACGGAGTCGTAAGCATTTAAAGCGTATACCGTTCGGTTGGGTGGGGTTCGGTTGCCTGTGTGTGTAAGAGTGTGACTGAGATGGAACTTAGTTCCGAAGCGATTGTGGAGGTCTTCTAACCGCGGTTCCAATCTCCCGCGAGGGACTTGGCCGGTGAAGGACCGAAGGGATTCCTATAGGATTTGTGGGTGTGTGATAGGTCCTCGACCCCCTGCAAG
>NW_022473972.1:0-4717 GCF_009819795.1 Aythya fuligula | reverse complement strand
GCCGGGGAGCCGGGTCCTCAGGCCTGGGCTGGAGCAGGGTGAGCTCCATGTGGGAAGGGTAAGGGCACTGCCTCGATGAGCCTCCAGCCCCCATCTCTTTTGAAACCACCTTTCTTTCACAAAAAATCTCAATCTCTTCCTGAAGAGGTGTGCAGAGAAAGATGGAACGGACTTAACTGCAGCTGCAGATGAAGTTTGATTGTTGTTTTTCCCCTCTTTGTGATGCTGCTGATGCGAGTCTCTCTGCAAAATGTCTCAAACGAGATGTGACTGGCTGCTCCCCTCCTTTATTGAGTGGCTTGAAGATTACTTCTGGGCACCAGGATTTTCACTCCACAGATCCCAAGGCCGTGTCTTTTCATTGCCTACCCTGCAACAATGCGACTGAAATAATGCCACTGTTCCTGCTGCCCTTGTAGCCGCCGAGTAATGTCTGATTGAAGCAGCTCCCTCTCTCCTGACTACTGAGTGCGCCGGGCCAGGATTAAATGAGCTTGGCTGGTTCGGTGTGGCAGACAACTTTCCTCAGCCATGAGGAAAATAGGAGTATATTTTGAGAGACACTACAGAAGTGTGCCATAATTCACACTAAGAAAGAAACCTCTTGAGCAGCTAAGAGGGGGTAGGTGTTTTGAAATTTACTTGGTTAGGCTATTGCAAATCTGTTAGTAAAACCAGGCACAGCAAGAGAATAGCTCCAAATAACGTGAGATCAGGAGAGGTAGCTGCTTCTTACTAAATGGGTTTCTACAACAAAGTAATTGTCATCTGCTTGCTGCTGCTTTCCTACAGAGCAGAAAACATCACTGTGTTATGGTACAAAGCAAAAAACATTTCTAGACCCAGTTAAGGTTTGATCGCAAGCTTTGTGCAGCTGATTAACATAGGCAAGCAAAAACATGCTCAGCATTGTGCTGGCAAAGGACACGCAATTAATGACTTACAATCCATATTCCACCTCCCCAGCACAATTTACTTGGCTTGCCCCCTCATGCCCACATTTCCTTCCTGTGGACCCCGTGGATATGGGCACATGCCCCACCTGATGATGTGGGTCAGGGCATTAGTCTTCAGGCTTTAGCTCTCCTTTCAACCTGGATACAGATGTGTATTTAGTTAGTTTGAGGGGAGGAGGAGGAATCAAAGCTGACTGGAAAAGTTGACAGCTGAAATGGTCCCTTCTGTTAATGTAATTATAAAAACTAGTGTGTCTCAGCTCTTGTGATGCTTGTGGACATGATGCACCTCCGAAGAACAAGTACAAGTAGATCACGACCTCATGTGAGTCGCAGCTGATGGACGTTCATGTCTCACACATGTGACAGTTCAGTCTATTTTCTAAAGTATCTCAAAACATGGAAAGTCATCAAGGCACTGTGGAGAGTGAATTGTTTTCTTTCCTCTAAAGCTAGTTATGGCAAATGACAGGTGCAGTTCTCTGTGTGGGGGAAAGCTTTGCCCCCCGTAGCTCCTGCCGTCCAGAAGACTGCAATCTCAATTACCTTATTCCTGTGTATTTGATGGGAAAAAGGCTGCTCGGCGTGGGCACTGGATGCCTTCACTTGTCTTTACCACTGTAGATACAAATAAATGCCATGCCTTCCTGCCTGCAGGAGCCGGGAATTACCGTCCATTACCGTCCTCACTCACTTTGCCCCAGTTCTGCCTCCCGAGCTAGGCCGAGGGAGCCGGTGAAGACTGAGCAGGCCAGGCACTCACAGTCTGTGGGGAATTGTTATACACAAAGCATTTTGGGGAGTTCATTTTCCACTTGCCACTGTGGCAAAGTTCACCACAGCTCACCAAAGGCGAGCTGCAGCTCTGTCAGCAGGCCCCAAAGCTCACCACACTTCCACCCCTTCCAAGCCTTGAGACGGTATCTGAGAGCCACTGACTGATTTTCTTAGTTTGTTTTCCACTGAGGCAAAACCTGTGAGATTTCTCTCCTCCTCCAGCTGCCCTAGAAATTCTTACAGTGCTCAGGGAGCTGCCACCAGCTTCACGACCCACCTAACCGATATTTTTTTGCCGAACTTTTCCACTTCCAGGCCCGTGGAGCTCTCAGCTGCGGCGCCTCAGCGCCTCTGCCATGCCGCGGCCTTCCCGCCCCGACACCGGGGGGGGACCTCGGGGACACCAGGGGGGATGTCGGGGACACCACCGGGTGCTGGGCGGCTGAGGAGGTGTCACTGGAAGGCGGCCGCTGGCTCCCCACCGGCTGCCAGCTCCCTGGCGGCGCTGCGGCTCGCCAGGGCCCTCGGGCAGCCCTCGGGTTTCGTGAGGTAAGCGCGGCGATAGGAGCGAGGTCATTGGCCTTTGCCGGGGTGTTTCTCACTTTTGTGTGCCACCAGCCTGTCTTTCACCCCTCTGAAAGAGAGATAAGTATTGGCAGAACTTTGTCAGACTTGTTTCCTGAGGGTCAGTGACCTGCTGTTAGTCACCCTCCTGTTACATACCTATAGGACAGTGTCTGGGTTCAGTTTTTTTAGGAAACAACACTGTGAGCAATCAGAGATCACCTGGACTGATTTACATTGCTTAGGAAGCCTCTCCCCGTGCAGTTTCTGTGTACACATCAGGCATTTTGCCTGCCTGTTGCTGTTCTGCCCTTTCCACACTGGTCCTCGCATGGCCTTTTGCAGCATTCAGAGCTCACCAGGTGCTGACCCTGAGCAGCCTGTGAGGTGCTCAAGGGCAGGGCAGCCCGGAAATGTTGGCCAAGGAACTGTAAGAGCAACCTCAAGCAATCCTATCACAAATCCACATCACACTCATGTTCCTTGTCCTATCCCTCAAGGCTCTGGCAGCTCTGCCCAAATGCCTTTCTGCCCACAGGTCCATGTGCTGGTTTTGACAGTCTTGTCTTTCAGTGGCACCCACTGTGTCTCTCCCACGCAGGCCTTTGTGCTGAAGTTCCTCCTTACCCCAGTGCTTCCAACATCTGTGGGATACCTCTGTCTGTATAGCACTATCTCTGTGTATCTCTACCGTCTATATTCCTTTGTGATACGTGAATTTATGCCTGAATGGGAATGTTGCATATGTGCTTTGTGACTCTGGGGAGAGGGTTGTGTTTATTTTTTTGTAAACTATCATATATGCTTACAGTGCTGTCTGTATGATAAGGCATAATAACAGATGCAAGTGAGTTGCTCGCAGTTCCTAAACTTGGAAGGACAACAAGCAGTAGCCTGAAGCAAAAAACAAAAATGCATAGGCTACCTGTCAGGGAGAGTCCTTAACAGATGTTTCAAAGCTGTATGTAACGTTTTGGTAATGCAGAGAACTTGCTGCAAGTGCTCCAGGAGGAATTTATGGAATAAGAAACTTGAACGCAAATGTCTGTGGAGTGCTTTGCCACTGATGTGCTGCTGATGCTGATCCTAATGGGGCATACCAGCAGGGAAACTACCGGGAGGTCCTCTATAATGTATCAGCATTTCCCCACGTACACCCCTGGTATAAAACTGGAGGAATCGCTGAGCACTCATTAGGTTGTTATTTTTTTTCTGTTGTGTGGAAGCAAAGTGATCTGGGGTTTCCTACTGAAAGAACATTTGGTTATAAAATTTGACCTGAATGCTTTCACCTGATGCTAGAAGTAATGCAAAAATTGAGAGAGAGATTATAACAGAAAAGGACTCCCCCTCACAAATCTTTTCCTCTTCCAGTTTGGTTACACTTCAAGTCTAATTATCCTTACTGTTTGACCTATATAGTCAATTGTCTTTATGACTTGAAAAAGTCATTGCTTTTTAATTTGTGTGAGCATCTTAAAAATGGTAAGAAAAAAATAACAGTAAAGCCTGAAGTTAGCTAAGGAGACTGAGGAACCAGTGAAATAGCTGAAATGTGCCCGAACTCACAACATGCAGTACATTGGAGGCTGAGATGACAGTCTTTCTTTAAGGGCATTGAGAAGTACTCCAAACAATTTGTGTTGGAGAGGAGATTGTGGTTTTGATTTTTGCAGGCAGACCCATAATCAGTTTTATTTTTTTGTGAAATTAAAACCTTGTGAAGGTTTGGAGCTGAGCTCCTTTGCATCAGTGCCCTCAGAATGTTGGTAGGCTGTTTTAAAATTATAGCTTGGTTTATTCACAATGAGATCTGTGCGCATGCAATCTTTGTTTTAATGTCAATTTTCGATGCAAAATAATTTCAGAGTTGCAAGGCTAGTCATCCAGAATTAGAAAATGTAAGATTAAACCAACAGATTTTTTTTCCAGAATGTGAATCTCTTTCTGCTGTCCCTATTTACTCTCAAGATCTCTTACTTTTAAATTATGTGTGAAGCATGCTCCGGCTCCATGGGGAAAGATGCACATTCCTGTGGAGATGCAGTGAGTCACTGTCAAGAAGTACTGCACACAGGTCTCCCAAAAACTTCACATCTATTTTTGTATAGGGTAGAGCAATGAGAATCAACTGAAAATGCAAATGTGAGAAAGTGCATCATGGAAGTTACTTCCTTCTTTTTGGGAGGTTTGAGGAAGCTTGCCTGGAAGTTGTGGGAGAGGTAAAACCGTCCTCTGAAGTGGTTGCAGAGATACTACTCAGTGGCACGTGCCACGCTTTTGGCACAGGGTGGTTTCTGTAGAGGTGTGACATGCTGTGGCTTGGCCTGGGCCAGTCGTGTTGGTGTGTATTGCAGGAGTTGTGTTACACAAAAAAGGCTGGGTTTTGTAACTGTTGGGTCTCTGCCTCTTGCTTTTGG
>NW_022473971.1:0-11849 GCF_009819795.1 Aythya fuligula | reverse complement strand
GGAGAAGAGCACATTTGGGTTGGTTTTGGGTAGAGACGAGCATATTTGGGTTGGTTTTGGGTAGAGAAGAGCTTGTTTGGGTTGGTTTTGGGTCAAGAAAAGCATATTTTGGTTGGTTTTAGGTAGAAAAGATCACGTTTTGGGTGTGATAACTGCCGTTGGGTTGTTTTTGGGGTGGAGAAGAGCACATTTGGGTTGGTTTTGGGGTGCAAATGAGCACATTTGGGTTGGTTTTGAGTAGAGAAGAGCACATTTGGGTTATTTTTGGGTAGAGATTAGAACATCTTGGGTTGGTTTTGGGTAGGATAACTGCCATTGGGTCATTTTTGGGGTGGAAAAGAGCACATTTGGGTTGGTTTTGGGTAGAGACGAGCACATTTGGGTTAGTTTTGGGTAGAGATGGGTGAATTTGGGTTGGTTTTGGGTGTGATAAATGCAGTTGGGTTGGTTTTGGGTGGAGAAGAGCACATTTTGGGTTGGTTTTGGGGTGCAAATGAGCACATTTGGGTTGGTTTTGAGTAGAGATGAGCACATTTAGGTTAGTTTTGGGTGGAGAAGAGCACATTTGGGTTGGTTTTGGGTAGAGATGAGCAGATTTGGGTTGGTTTTGGGTGGGATAAATGCCGTTGGGTCATTTTTGGGGTGGAAAAGAGCACATTTGGGTTGGTTTTGGGTAGAGATGAGCATGTTTGGGTTGGTTTTGGGGTCGAGATGAGCATATTTGGGTTGGTTTTGGGTGGAGAAAAGCACATTTTGGGTCGGTTTTGGGTAGGATAACCGCCGTTGGGTCCTTTTTGGGGCGAAAAAGACCACGTTTGGGCCACCCTCGGTGGCGGGCCTCCATTTTTGGGGTCGTTCTCCCCCCTCTCTGCAGGCCGGCTCGTCCCAGGGCGGCTCGGCGGGCTTGTCGGTGGTCAAAGTCCTGAGCAGCACCGAGGTGGCCGCCTTGGCCGGCCCCCCGGGCTCGCGGGGGGCCTCGGAGGAGAGCCGCAAGCTGGAGCACCAGAAGAAGCAGGAGAAGGCCAACCGCATCGTGGCCGAGGCCATCGCCCGCGCCCGGGCCCGGGGCGAGCAGAACATCCCCCGGGTGCTCAACGAGGACGAGCTGCCCAGCGTGAGGCCGGAGGAGGAGGGCGAGCGCAAGCGGCGGCGGAAGGGGGCCGGCGAGCGCGGCGGCCCCAAGGAGGAGCGGCCCCGCAAGGGGAAGGGGCAGGGGGGCTCCGGGAAGAGCAAGGGGCGCAGCAAACCCAGGTGAGGGGCCGTCCTTGACTTTTTTGGCCATCCTTGGTCTTTGTCGCGGCCATCGTTGCCTTTTTTGGCCATTATTGGTCTTCATGGTGGCCATCGTTGGCTTTTTTGGCCATATTTGGTCTTCAGGTTGGCCATCGTTGACTTTTTTGGCCATCGTTGGTCTTCATGGTGGCCATCGTTGACTTTTTTGCCCATATTTGGTCTTTGTGGTGGACATCGTTGACTTTTTTGCCCGTATTTGGTCTTCGTGTTGGCCATCGTTGACCTTTTTGGCCATTATTGGTCTTCATGTTGGCCATCGTTGACTTTTTTGCCCATATTTGGTCTTCGTGGTGGCCATCGTTGACCTTTTTGGCCATTATTGGTCTTCATGTTGGCCATCGTTGACTTTTTTGCCCATATTTGGTCTTTGTGGTGGTCATCGTTGGCTTTTTTGGCCATATTTGGTCTTCAGGTTGGCCATCGTTGACTTTTTTGGCCATCGTTGGTCTTCGTGGTGGCCATCGTTGACTTTTTTGGCCATCATTGGTCTTCAGGTCGGCCATCGTTGACTTTTTTGGCCATCATTGGTCTTCATGGTGGTCATCGTTGACCTTTTTGGCCATTATTGGTCTTCATGTTGGCCATCGTTGACTTTTTGGGCCATATTTGGTCTTTGTGGTGGACATCGTTGACTTTTTTTGCCATATTTGGTCTTCATGTTGGCCATCGTTGACCTTTTTGGCCATATTTGGTCTTCGTGTTGGCTATCGTTGACTTTTTTTGCCATTGTTGGTCTTTGTGATGACCATCGTTGACTTTTTTGGCCATATTTGGTCTTTGTGTTGGCCATCGTTGACTTTTTTGGCCAACATTGGTCTTCATGTGGGCCATTGTTGACTTTTTTGGCCATCGTTGGTCTTCATGTTGGCCATCGTTGACTTTTTTGGCCATCGTTGGTCTTCATGTTGGTCATCGTTGACTTTTTTGGCCATCGTTGGTCTTCATGTTGGCCATCGTTGACATTTTTGGCCATCGTTGGTCTTCGTGGTGGCCATCGTTGGTCTTCATGTTGGCCATCGTTGACTTTTTTGGCCATATTTGGTCTTTGTGGTGGACATCGTTGACTTTTTTGGCCATCATTGGTCTTCAGGTTGGCCATCGTTGACTTTTTTGGCCATCGTTGGTCTTCATGGTGGTCATCGTTGACATTTTTGGCCATCGTTGGTCTTCGTGGTGGCCATCGTTGGTCTTCATGTTGGCCATCGTTGACTTTTTTGGCCATATTTGGTCTTTGTGGTGGACATCGTTGACTTTTTTGGCCATCATTGGTCTTCAGGTTGGCCATCGTTGACTTTTTTGGCCATCGTTGGTCTTCATGGTGGTCATCGTTGACTTTTTTGGCCATCGTTGGTCTTCGTGGTGGCCATTGTTGACTTTTTGGCCATATTTGGTCTTCGTGTTGGCCATCGTTGACCCTTTTTGGCCATCGTTGGCCATCATCATGTCCATGGTTGACCCTCATGGCCAACGTTGGCCATCAGCGTTGACTCCAACGGCAGTTTTGTTGCGCCATCGACATTTTTGCCCTTTTTCACCCCAAATTTTGCCCTTTTTCACCCCAATTTTTGCCCTCTTCCACCCCAACTTTTGCCCTCTTCCACCCCAACTTTTGCCCTCTTCCACCCCAAATTTTGCCCTTTTTCACCCCAAATTTTACCCTCGTTGCCCCCCCCCTTGACTCACCCCCACCCTTAACCTCCGTTTGCCGCAATCTCACCCGCGCCGCCCCGATTCTTGCCGTTTTCACCCCAAACCTTCTCCGGGGGGGGGGTCGCCCCTATGGGGGCGTGCCCCCCGCCCCTACCCTCTTAACCCTGTCCCCCCCTAACCCCCCCACCCCCCCCCCCAGCACCATCACCCCGGTGGTGGGCAAGAAGCGGAAGCGCAACGCCTCCTCCGACAACTCCGACGCCGAGGTGATGCCGGCGCAGTCGCCGCGCGAGGAAGAGGAGGCCAGCGTGCAGGTCTGGGGATGAAGGCCACGGTTTTGGGGGGTCTCCACGAGGGTGCGGACCCCCCCCTTCACGTTTTTACCCCCCCCCAAACCCCGTAGAAGCGGCGCTCCAACCGGCAGGTGAAGCGCAAGAAGTACACGGAGGATTTGGACATCAAAATCACCGACGATGAGGAGGACGAAGAGCTCGACGTCACCGGGCCCCCCCGCCCCGAGCAGCCCCCCGCCCCGCAGCCCCCCGCCCCGGAACCGGAGCCCGAGGGCGAGACGTTGCCCTCCATGCAGTTTTTTGTGGTGGGGGGTCTTTTTTTTTCCCCCCCCGGGTCTTCGCGCGGCGTTTTGCCCTTTCTCTTCCTCTTGGGCGGGCTCTTCATCTTCGCCTCTTGCCTCGCAGGAGAACCCCAGCGAGGAGGACGCGGCCATCGTGGACAAGGTCCTCTCCATGCGGGTGGTCAAGAAGGAGGTGAGAAACCCCCCAAAAAAAGAAAAAAAAAGGGAAAAAAGGGGAATTTTGGCCAACGTTGACGCTCCCGCCTTGCTCCCCGCAGCTCCCGTCGGGGCAGTTTACGGAATCCGAAGAGTTTTTCGTCAAATATAAGAATTAGTAAGTGGCCAGCCAAGATGGCGGGGGGTTAGGGTGGGGGTCCTCCATCCTAAGAGGAGTTTTTTTGACCCAAAGAAGAGTTTTTTGGCCCAAAGAAGAGTTTTTTTGGCCCAAAGAAGAGTCTTTTTGGCCCATAGAAGAGTTTTTTTGTCCCAAAGAAGAGTTTTTATGGCCCAACAAAGATTTTTTTTTGGCCTGAAGAAGAGTTTTTTGGCCCAACAAAGAGTTTTTTGTCCCTACGAAGAGTTTTTTTGACCCAACGAAGAGTTTTTTTGGCCCAACGAAGAGTTTTTTTGGCCCAGCGAAGAATTTTTTGGCCCAACGAAAAGTTTTTTTGTCCCAACAAAGAGGTTTTTTTGGCCCAACAAAGAGTTTTTTGTCCCAACGAAGAGTTTTTTGTCCCAACGAAGAGTTTTTTTGTTCCTACGAAGAGTTTTTTTGGCCCAACGAAGAGTTTTTTGTCCCAATGAAGAGTTTTTTTGTCCCTACGAAGAGTTTTTTTGACCCAATGAAGAGTTTTTTGGCCCAAAGAAGAGTTTTTTGGCCCAAAGAAGAGTTTTTTGTCCCAACAAAGAGTTTTTTTTGGCCCAAATAAGAGTTTTTTGGCCCAAAGAAGAGTTTTTTGTCCCAACGAAGAGTTTTTTTGGCCCAAATAAGAGTTTTTTTGTCCCAACGAAGAGTTTTTTTTGTCCCTACGAAGAGTTTTTTTGACCCAACGAAGAGTTTTTTGTCCCAACGAAGAGTTTTTTTGGCCCAACAAAGATTTTTTTTGGCCTGAAGAAGAGTTTTTTGGCCCAACGAAGAGTTTTTTGTCCCTACGAAGAGTTTTTTGGCCCAACGAAGAGTTTTTTGTCCCAATAAAGAGTTTTTTTTTGGCCCAACAAAGAGTTTTTTGGCCCAACGAAGAGTTTTTTTTGGCCCAACAAAGAGTTTTTTTGACCCAACGAAGAGTTTTTTTGTCCCAATGAAGAATTTTTTTGGCCCAATGAAGAGTTTTTTTGTCCCAACGAAGAGTTTTTTTGTCCCAACGAAGAGTTTTTTTGTCCCTACGAAGAGTTTTTTTGGCCCAACGAAGAGTTTTTTTGTCCCAACGAAGAGGTTTTTTTGCCCAAATAAGAGTTTTTTTGCCCAAAATGGCTTCGTGGAAGGGTTATGGGTGTTTTTTTTTGTAATCTCACGTGGATTTTGATGTTTTTCTGCCCCGTGTAGCTCCTACCTGCACTGCGAGTGGGCCACCATCGACCAGCTGGAGAAGGACAAGAGGATCCACCAGAAGCTCAAGCGCTTCAAGACGAAGATGACCCAGATGCGACACTTCTTCCACGAGGTGCCCGCTTTTGGGGGCAAATGGGACGATTTTGGGGCTCGGGGATGAGTTGTTTTGGCAGATTCTCACCTTTCAAGAGGTTTTTTGGGGATTTTTTTGCATCTCGCTACCTATTTTTTCTAAAATAATTAAAAAATTGGGTGCAGAGGGGACATTTTCGGGCTTGGGGTTGAGTTTTTTGGGCAGATTCTCACCTTTTAAGAGCTTTTTTTGGGAATTCTTTGCATCTCACCACCTCTTTTTACTAAAATAATAAAAGAATTGGGAACAGAGGGGACATTTTGGGGCTCAGGGATGATTTTTTTTGGCAGATTCTCACCTTTCAATAGTTTTTTTGGGAATTTTTTGCATCTCACCACCATTTTTTTCTAAAATAATGAAGGATCGGGAACAGAGAGGACATTTTGGGGAATAGAGGATGAATTTTTTGGGCGGATTCTCACCTTTCAAGAGGTTTTTTATTTTTTTTTTGCATCTCACCACCTCTTTTTACTAAAATAATGAAAGAACTGGAAACAGAGGGAACATTTTGGAGGATAAAAGATGATTTTTAACGGGATTCTCACCTCTCAAGAGGTTTTTTGGGGGATATTTTGCGTCTCACCCCATTTTTTTCCCCAAATCAATTAAAAACCAAGGACGAGGAGCCTTTCAACCCCGACTACGTGGAGGTGGACCGCATCCTGGACGAGTCGCACAGCGTCGACAAGGACAACGGCGAGGTGAGTGGGGGAAGAAAGGAGGGGAAACGAGGACCCCGACCCCATCAAGGACCCCCCCAAACCCCCCCCAAATTTTTTTGGGGTTCCTCCTCCAGCCCGTGGTCTACTACCTGGTGAAGTGGTGCTCCCTCCCCTACGAGGACAGCACCTGGGAGCTGAAGGAGGACGTGGACGAGGGCAAAATTGGGGAATTTAAGCGCATCCAAGCCCGGCACCCCGAGCTCAAACGCCTGGTGAGCGCCCGAATTTCCTCCTCAGCACCCCAAATTGGTGGAATTCCCTCTTATCGTCTCAATTTTGGTTGGTTTTCGCCCAAAAATTGATAGCCACGTCCTCAAGCCGGCTCGTGGAAGAAGCTGGAGCTGTCGCACGAGTACAAGAACCACAACCAGTTGAGGGAGTATCAACTGGAAGGGGTCAACTGGTTGCTCTTCAACTGGTACAACAGGCGAGTTGACGGGGCGGGGGGCGCGGAAATGGGGGCGGGATGGGGGAAATTGGGAAAGGATGGGGGAAATTGGGTTGGGAGGGGGGAAATAATTGGGTTGGGAGGGGGGAAATTGGGGCAGGATGGGGGAAATTGGGGCAGGATGGGGGAAATTGGGTTGGGAAAGGGGAAATAATTGGGATGGGATGGGGGAAATTGGGTCAGGGTGGGGGAAATTGGGTAGGGATGGGGGAAATAAATTGGGTTGGGATGGGGGAAATTGGGTTGGGAGGGGGGAAATTGGGTCAGGATGGGGGAAATTGGGTCAGGATGGCAAAATTGGGTAGGGAAAGGGAAAATAAATTGGGTTGGGATGAGGAAATTGGGTCAGGATGGGGGAAATTGGGGCAGGATGGGGGAAATTGGGTAGGGAAGGGGGAAATAAATTGGGTTGGGATGAGGAAATTGGGTCAGGATAGCGAAATTGGGGCAGGATGGGGGAAATTGGGTAGGGAAGGGGGAAATAAATTGGGTTGGGATGGCAAAATTGGGGCAGGATGGGGGAAATTGGGGCAGGATGGGGGAAATAATTGGGTCGGGATGGGAAAATGGGGTCAAAATGGGGGACATTGGGTCAGGATGAGTGAAATTGGTTCGGGATGGAGGAAATTGGGTCGGGATGGGGCAAATTGGGTCGGGATAGGGCAAATAAATTGGGGCAGGATGGGAAAATGGGGTCAAGATGGGGGAAATTGGGTCGGGACCGGGAAAATTGAGTCGGGATGGGGGAAATTGGGTCCGGTTGGGGGAAATTGGGTTGGGATGGGGCAAATTGGGTTGAAATGGGGGAAATTGGATCAGGATGGGTGAAATTGAGTTGGAATGGGGGAAATAAATTGGGTTGGGATGGGGGAAATTGGGTCGGGATGGGCGAACTTGGATCGGGATGGGGCAAATTGGGTCGGGACGGGGCAAATCGGGTCAGACTGGGGGAAACTGGGTCGGCGACCACCTTGGTGGGCTTTTGGTCCCCCGAGGGGCCACCAACCCTCCTCCTCCCCGCAGGCAGAACTGCATCCTGGCGGACGAGATGGGCTTGGGCAAGACGATCCAGTCCATCGCCTTCCTGCAGGAGGTCTACAACGTGGGCATCCGCGGCCCCTTCCTGGTCATCGCCCCCCTCTCCACCATCACCAACTGGGAGCGGGAGTTCAACACCTGGACGGGGATGAACAGCATCGTCTACCACGGCAGCCTGGCCTCGCGGCAGATGATCCAGCAGTACGAGATGTACTGCAAGGACTCGCGGGTACGGGGGGGTTTTGGGGGTTCTCCAGAAGCTTCCGTGGTGGAGGAGGAGCAAGGGAGGCTTTGAGGTTCTCCTGAAGCTCCTGGAGAACCTCTTGAGGTGGTTTTTGGGTCCTCCAGAAGCTCCTGGAGATCTTCCCAAGGGTTTAAGGAGGTTGAGGATGACTTTTAGGTCTTCCAGAAGCTCCTGGAGAACCTCCTGAGGTGGTTTTTGGGTCCTCCAGAAGCTCCTGGAGATCTTCCCAAGGGTTTAAGGAGGTCGAGGGTGGCTCCAGGTCCTCCTAAATCACTTGGAGAACCTCCTGAGGTGGTTTTGAGGTCCTCCAGAAGCTCCTGGAGATCTTCCCAAGGGTTTTAGGAGGTCGAGGATGACTTTGAGCTCCTCCAAAAGATCCTAAATCCCCTGGAGAACCTCCTGAGATGTTTTTTAGGTCCTCCAGAAGCTCTTGGAGATCTTCCCAAGGGTTTAAGGAGGTCGAGGATGACTTTGAGGTCTTCCAGAAGCTCCTGGAGAACCTCCTGAGGTGGTTTTTAGGTCCTCCAAAATCTCCTGGAGATCTTCCCAAGGGTTTTAGGAGGTCGAGGGTGACTTTGAGGTCCTCCAAAAGCCCCTAAATCACCTGGAGAACCTCCCAGGGGTGGTTTTTGGGTCCTCCAGAAGCTCCTGGAGATCTTCCCAAGGGTTTTAGGAGGTCGAGGTTGACTTTGAGCTCCTCCAAAATCCCCCGGAGACCCTCCCGAGGCCGAGGAGAGATGTCCGGAGCCTTCCTCCCACCCTTTTTTAGGGCCGCCTGATCCCGGGGGCCTACAAATTCGACGCCCTGATCACCACCTTCGAGATGATCCTCTCCGACTGCCCCGAGCTGCGGGAGATCGAGTGGCGCTGCGTCATCATCGACGAGGCCCACCGCCTCAAGAACCGCAACTGCAAGCTCCTCGACAGCCTCAAGCACATGGACCTGGTGAGGGACAGCAGAAGGCTTCTCGGGGGGGACCCCAATCGGTCCCTTTTCCCCTCCTCGGGTCGATTTTGGGTGCCCTGGAGGGGTTTCGGGGGTTGGACGGAGGCAGTTGGGTTCGTCCCGCGCGGCCCGAGGTGGTTTTGGAGGTGTTTGGGGGGTTTTTGGTTGGGTTTGGAGGTGTTTGGGTTGACTTTGTGGACCTTGGGGGTGGTCCTGGAGGTGTTTTTGGGGTTTTTTGTTGGGTTTGGAGATGTTTGGGTTGACCTGGTGGACCTTGGAGGTGGTTCTGAAGATGTTTTTGGGATTTTTGGTTGAGTTTGGAGATATTTGGGTTGATCCCACATCTCTTGGGGATGGTCCTGAAGGTGTTTTGGGGTTTTGGGTTGAGTTTGGAGGTGTTCGGGTTGACTTTGTGGACCTTGGAGTTGGTCCTGAAGATGATTTTGGGGTTTTTGTTGGGTTTGGAGGTGTTTGGGTTGACTTTGTGGGCCTTGGGGGTGGTCCTGGAGGTGTTTTTGGGGTTTTGGTTGGGTCCTGGAGGTGTTTTTGGGGTTTTTGTTGGGTCCTGAAGATGTTTTGGGGGTTTTTGGTTGGGTTTGGAGGTGTTTGGGTTGACCTGGTGGACCTTGGAGGTGGTTCTGAAGATGTTTTTGGGAGTTTTGGTTGAGTTTGGAGATATTTGGGTTGATCCCACATCTCTTGGGGATGGTCCTGAAGGTGTTTTGGGGTTTTTGGTTGAGTTTGGAAGTGTTTGGGTTGACGTTGTGGGCCTTGGGGGTGGTTCTGAAGATGTTTTTGGGGTTTTTGGTTGGGTTTGGAGGTGTTTGGGTTGACCTTGTGTCCCTTGGAGATGGTCCTTAATGTGTTTTTGGGGTTTTTGGTTGGTTTTGGAGGTGTTTGGGTTGACCTGGTGGACCTTGGGGGTGGTCCTGGAGGTGTTTTTGGGGTTTTTGTTGGGTCCTGAAGGTGTTTTTGGGGTTTTTTGTTGGGTTTGGAGGTGTTTGGGTTGACTTTGTGGACCTTGGGGGTGGTCCTGGAGGTGTTTTTGGGGTTTTTGTTGGGTCCTGAAGATGCTTTTGGGGTTTTTGTTGGGTTTGGAGGTGTTTGGGTTGACCTTGTGGACCTTGGGGGTGGTCCTGAAGGTGTTTTTGGGGTTTTTGTTGTGTCCTGAAGGTGTTCTTGGGGTTTTTGTTGGGTCCTGAAGATGTTTTGGGGGTTTTGGTTGGGTTTGGAGGTGTTTGGGTTGACCCTGTGGACCTTAGGGGTGGTTCTGAAGATGTTTTGGGGGTTTTTGGTTGAGTTTGGTTGAGTTTGGAGATGTTTAGGCTCATCCCATATCCCTTTGAGATGGTCCTGAAGGTCTTTATGGGGTCTTGGTTGGGTTTGGAGGTGTTTGGGTTGACCTTGTAGACCTTGGGGGTGGTCCTGAAGGTGGTTTTGGGGTTTTTGGTTGGGTTTGGAGATGTTTGGCTTGACCTTGTGTCCCTTGGAGATGGTCCTTAACGTGTTTTTGGGGTTTTTGGTTGGGTTTGGAGGTGTTTGGGTTGACTTTGTGGACCTTGGGGGTGGTCCTGAAGGTGTTTTTGGGGTTTTTGTTGTGTCCTGAAGGTGTTTTTGGGGTTTTTGTTGGGTCCTGAAGGTGTTTTTAGGATTTTTGTTGGGTCCTGAAGGTGTTTTTGGGGTTTTTGTTGGGTCCTGAAGGTGTTTTTGGGGTTTTTGTTGGGTCCTGAAGATGTTTTGGGGGTTTTTGGTTGAGTTTGGAGGTGTTTGGGTTGACCTTGTGGACCTTGGGGGTGGTCCTGAAGGTGTTTTGGGGGTTTTCGTTGGGTTTTGAGATGTTTGGGTTGACCTTGTGGACCTTAGGGGTGGTTCTGGAGATGTTTTTTGGGTTTTTGGTTGAGTTTGGTTGAGTTTGGAGATGCTTGGGTAGACCTTGTGTCCCTTGGAGATGGTCCTTAACGTGTTTTTGGGGTTTTTGGTTGGGTTTGGAGGTGTTTGGGTTGACCTTGTGGACCTTGGGGGTGGTCCTGGAGGTGTTTTTGGGGTTTTCGTTGGGTCCTGAAGGTGTTTTTGGGGTTTTTGTTGGGTCCTGAAGGTGTTTTTGGGGTTTTTGTTGGGTCCTGAAGATGTTTTGGGGGTTTTTGGTTGGTTTTGGAGGTGTTTGGGTTGACTTTGTGGACCTTGGGGTTGGTCCTGAAGATGATTTTGGGGTTTTTGTTGGGTTTGGAGGTGTTTGGGTTGACTTTGTGGACCTTGGGGGTGGTCCTGGAGGTGTTTTGGGGGTTTTTGTTGGGTCCTGAAGGTGTTTTTGGGGTTTTTGTTGGGTCCTGAAGGTGTTTTTAGGGTTTTTGTTGGGTCCTGAAGGTGTTTTTAGGGTTTTCGTTGGGTCCTGAAGATGTTTTGGGGGTTTTTGTTGGGTTTGGAGGTGTTTGGGTTGACCTTGTGGACCTTGGGGGTGGTCCTGGAGGTGTTTTTGGGGTTTTCGTTGGGTCCTGAAGGTGTTTTTGGGGTTTTTGTTGGGTCCTGAAGGTGTTTTTGGGGTTTTTGTTGGGTCCTGAAGATGTTTTGGGGGTTTTTGGTTGGGTTTGGAGGTGTTTGGGTTGACCTGGTGGCCTTTGGGGATGGTCCTGAAGATTTTTTGGGGGGTTTTGGTTGGGTTTGGAGGTGTTTGGGTTGACTTTGTGGACCTTGGGGGTGGTCCTGAAGGTGTTTTTGGGGTTTTTGTTGGGTCCTGAAGGTGTTTTTAGGGTTTTCGTTGGGTCCTGAAGGTGTTTTGGGGGTTTTTGGTTGAGTTTGGAAGTGTTTGGGTTGACCTTGTGGGCCTTGGGGGTGTTTCTGAAGATGTTTTTTGGGTTTTTGGTTGAGTTTGGTTGAGTTTGGAGATGTTTGGGTTGACCTTGTGTCCATTTTAGATGGTCCTGAAGATTTTTTTGGGATTTTTGGTTGAGTTTGGAGATCTTTGGGTTGATCCCACATCCCTTGGAGATGATCCTGAAGACTTTTTTGGGGTTTTTGGTTGAGTTTGGAGATTTTTGGACTCATCTCGTGGCCCCTGGGGATCATCCTGAAGGTGTTTTTGAGGTTTTTGGTTGGGTTTGGAGATGTTTGGGTTGACCTTGTGTCCATTTTAGATGGTCCTGAAGACTTTTTTGGGTTTTTTGGTTGAGTTTGGAGACATTTGGCCTCATCCCACATCCCTTGGCATGATCCTGAAGCGATTTTTGGCCCTTTTTGATCAAATTTGGAGATCTT
>NW_022473970.1:0-13079 GCF_009819795.1 Aythya fuligula | reverse complement strand
GCCAAGGACACCGATGGGGGGGTGACACAGAGGCTTGGGGACAGGTCTAGGTGGCTCCCAGGGGGGGTGACCCACCCCCAGCTGCCTCCTCCCGGCCCCAAAAGCCCGGGGAGGAGTTAATTAGGGCAGGGGCAGGGCCGGGGATGAGTTAATTAGGGCAGAGGCGCTGCTGGGGGAAGCCAAACCCCAACAAAACGCCGGCTCTGACGACCCCCCCCCCCCTTTTACCGGGGGGCTCAGCACCTCCCAGAGGCTTTTCCCTGGGATTTCGCCCCCCCAGGCACCCCAAAAGGCCCCGGGGGGGGGGGCACAGTGAAGGGACTGTGGGGCCGGAGCCTTCCCCCAGAGACGGGCTGGGGGTCCCGGGGGACCCCCCCTGCCCCCCCCCTTCCCTCTTTATAGGGTCAAGCCTCCCCCAGCCCTCTTACAGACCCCCTGCCCCCCCGCAGCCCCCTTACAGGCACCCCCTTTGCCTCCTTATGGACCCCATGACCCCCCCACTGCCCCCATACAGACCCCACACCCCCCCCACTGCCTCCCTATGGACCCCCCAACCCCCTGAGGCCCCTTTATAGCCCCACAACCCCCCCACTGCCCCTTTACACACCCTCCTGACCCCCTCCAAACACCTCCTTACGCCCCCCCCAACCCTCTTCTACCCCTTTATACCCCCCAGCCCCCCCCCACAGCCCCTTTACACACCCCACACCCCCCCCACCGCCTCTTTATGGCCCCCCAGCCCCCCTCCTGCCCCCTTACAGCCCCCTGCCCCCCCCCCAATACCCCCCCACACCCCCTGCCCCCTTCCCACCGCCTCCTGACGAGCCCCACGCCCCCCCCTCTGCCCCCAAACACACCTCAGGCCCCCCCCCAGCCCCCACACCCCCCTCACAGACCCACAGACCCCCCCCACTGCCCCTTTAACTCCCACCTCACCCCCCCCCACCGCCCCCTCACAGGCCCCACGCCCCCCCCAGCCCCACAGGACCCCCCCCAGGCGCTCTCCTCCCCCCACAGACCCCGGTACAACCTCGGCCAGGACCCCTCAGGACCCCCCCGGACCCCCCCCAGCCCCCCAAGACCCCCCCGGGCCCCCCCCTCGCTCCTCACCGCCGCCCGCGGCCTCCTCCCGCCGCACCCGGAAACGCGGCCGCCGTCCCAACAAAATGGCGGCCGCCGCTCCCCTCCTGCGCCTGCGCGGGCCGTGGTCGGATGAAGGAGGGGCAGCGGCCGGGCCGCAGCGCCATGTTGGGGAGGTCGGGGCGGCCATCTTGGGAAGGGCGGTGGGGAGGGAGGTGAGGAGAGAACGCGAGGCCGCCATCTTGGGAAGGTCAAGATGGCAGATGAGGGCGCCCCGCTCTGCAGGCGGCCCGAGGGTGGTGTAGACCCGCCAGGAACCAAGAGGCCGTTCAAGGCCGGGGGATACCGCGGCCAAGCCCGGGGACCGCCCCTCCCTGAACGAAGCTCAGGCGGTTTTATTTCCCGGCAGCCATGTTGGGAAGGTCAGGCTACTTCCCCTGCAGCCGCCATGTTGAGAAGGTCACGTGGCGCCCTTCTGCGGAGGAGGCGCCATGTTGGGAAGGTCACCGCGCCAGCCCGCCGCCACCTTGAGAAGGTCGAGGCCCCCACCAACCACTAACGGCCCTCTCGTGACATCATCAGCACGGCTCTGACGTCACTCCCCAGCATGACGTCACTCCCACGATTACGTCACACCCCCCACACAACCCCCAGAGGCAGGACACGGGCACGGGGACAGCCATTTATTGGGCCTCGGGCTCTGCGCTCGGCCTTTCCTTAGTATTATTATTATTATATTTTTTTTTTGGTTCTTTTTTTTTGGTTTTTTTTCCTCCTTTTTTCTTAAAAAATAAATTTACAATTAAAGACGGCATTTTTGGTACAAAATATATACATTCTGGGGGCGCGGGCAGAAGCAGGGGCTGCGGGGAGGGCGGGGGGGACACATACAAAAATAAAGGGGGGGGGGCTCCCCAATGGGGTGTGTGGGGTGGGCAGGGGGCTTGGACCCCCCCCATCACCCCCCCACACCCCAAATCCCACCACCAGGACCCCCCCACCCCAAAAATCCCAGGGCTGGGCCCCCCCCACCCCAACCCAGAGGGGTGAAACCCAGAGAGGGGAGGTGGGGGAAGACCCCCAAAACCCAGACACCCCCCCCCCCAACCACCCCCACCACCCCCCAGGCCAAAGTGCGTCAGTGCTGGGGGGGGGCAGGACCCCCCCCACCGGGGACCCCCCCCTCTTAAAGCCTCACTGGGCGCCAGGCTCCAGCTTGTAGGAGAGCTCGAAGAGGAGGTTCTGGTTGTCGATCACCTGCAGCTGCCGCACGTAGGCCTTGGTCTGCAGCTGGCTGGGGGACGCCTCCAGCTCCAGGCCTGAAAATTTGGGGGGGGGGGGGTGCTCAGGGGCTGGGGGGGGGCCTCATGGGCTGGGGGGGGGGCTTAAGGGGTGAGGGAGGGGGGTACAGGGTTTTGGGACCCCCTCCCCATCACCCAAGGGTTTGGGGTTGGAGGGTTCCAGGTCCTGGGGCCTGGTCCTGTTCTCTCTGTGTGTGGCCCCCCCCCGGCAATGAGGGTTTGGGGAGGGGTTTATTAAGGGATGGGGGGGGTATGGGGGGGTATGGGGGGGTTCTGGGACCCCCCCCTACTCACAGAGGGGGCGGCTGCGGTACTTGCGGATGGTTCTCACTTTCTCGGCGATGCAGTGCTGGGGCACAGAGCAGCCCCCCCCCCCCGTCAGCACCCGCACCCTGGGACCCCCCCCCAAGGAACCAGAAACCCCCCTTCCCCCCCCCCCCAAGAACTCTGCAAACCCCCCTTCCCCCCCCCAAGAACCCAGGGATCCAAGACCCCCCCCAGAACCCAGGGACCCCCCCCAATGGATCCAAGACTCCCCCCACTCAGAACCCAGGGACCCCCCCCAATGGATCCAAGACCCCCCCTCAATGAACCCGAGACCCTCCCCCATCCCCCCCCAGAACCCAGGGACCCCCCCAAACCCAGGGACCCCCCCAATGAATCCAAGACCCCCCCTCAATGATCCTGAGACCCCCCCCCAGAACCCAGGGACCCCCCCCCAATGAACCCAAGACCCCCCCCATTCCCCCCCCCATTAATCCAGGACCCCCCCCCACCTCCCCATTTTGGGGATGTTACCGAGCACCCCGCACCCCCCAGCAACCCCCCTCACCCCCCAGGTCACCCCATAAGGGTCAGTCCCATAACTGGGGTGTCCCCCCCCTCGTTTTGCTGTGCCCCCCCCCGGACACCCACCAGTTTCTCCACGTTCACCAGCCCGTCCAGGAGGGTTTTGCTGCCTTCGTGCAGGAACGTCAGGTCTGGGGGGGGGGGGCACAGGGAGGTGAGGGGGCCTTGTAGGACCCCAACACCCCCCCCCCCCCCCAAAATTTTGCCCCCCCCCCCTCCCCAGACCTTTGAGGATGAGCGGAACGAAGGGGATGAGGGGGGGCTTCATCTTGGCCAGCACCTCCCGGTAGGTCTTGTGGTTCCTGCAGGGGTCCTGGGGGGGGGGGAATTGGGGTTGGGATGGGCGGGGGGCTCCCCACGGGTGGCAGCACCGTGCCCAGGACCCCCCCCCCCCCTTGTCCCCCATGGAGCTCACAGGCACCCAAGGGCTCCCCAGAGACCCCACAGAGCCCCATGGACACCCAAAGACCCCATGGAGCCCCCCCGGCACCCATGGGCACCCACAGACCCTACAGAGCCCCCAGGCACCCAAGGGCTCCCCAAAGACCCCATAGAGCCCCCCAGGCACCCACGGGCACCCACAGACCCTACAGAGCCCCCAGGCACCCAAGGGCTCCCCAAAGACCCCATAGAGCCCCCCAGGCACCCACGGGCACCCACAGACCCTACAGAGCCCCTGGGCACCCAAGGGCTCCCCACAGACCCCAAAGACCCTCTAGCCACCCACGGGCTCCCCAAAGCCCCCCCGGAGCTCCTGGGCACCCATGGGTTACCCAAAGACCCCACAGAGACCCCCAGCACCCATGGAGACCCCACGGGGACCCCACAGAGACCCCAGGCACCCACGGGGCTCCCCAAAGACCCCAACAAGAGCTCCTGGACACCCACGGGTACCCAAAACCCCCCCACGGAACTCCCCTAAGACCCCACAAAGCACCCCCCGGGCACCCCTAGGACTCCCCAAACCTCCCCCCCCCCCCCAAATTTTTCCCCCCTCCCCTCCTCACCGTCAGGTTCTCAAATTTCCGAAACAGATTTTTGAATTTCCCCGGCAGCTTCTGCGAGACAAAAACCCGGGGGGGGGGGGGGGGGGCCGTCAGCACCTTGGGGGGCTCCCAACCCTAACAGAGGAGATCCCAACCCCACGGGGGGGGTCTCCCAGCCCCCCAAAAAACCCCCCCCCCTCACCTCCCAGGTGAGCCGCAGGCGGCTGATGGCCGCGTTGTTGAGCCCGATGACGACGGCGTAGAAGGACAGCATGTCCTGGTTCTGCTTGCAGCTATGGGGGGCAGCGGGTGAGACCCGGAGGGGCTCCCCAAACCCCGTTTGGACCCCCCCCCCAAAAAAAAATTAAACCCTCAAAGCTCACATGGCGGCGATCTTGATGAGCTTCTTCAGCAGGTGGGCGCGCTTGCCCAGCGACTCGCAGAGGAGCAGCTCGGTGCCCACCCAGTGCTGCACCTCGCTGCAGCGCTGCAGCAGCAGCTCCAGGTTGGCCGTCTCGCGCCGCCCGCGCTCCCCGTGGAAGACGTAATCCACGAATTCCAGCTGCAAAAAAAAAAATAAAATAAAATCCCGGGGTCAAAATCCCCTTCCCCGTGGGTTTTTGTGGGTTTTTTTGTTTTTTTTTTTGTTTTTTTTTGGGGTGTCCCTCCCCGCGCGCACCTCGTGGATGCAGCGGAAGAGCTCCCAGTGGAAGGCGGTGAGGTGGTTGGCGATGTCCTCGGGCTCCACGCGGTGGATCTCCGTGTCCCCCGGGACCACCGGGATCTCCTCGGGCAGCGGCACCTGCGTGGCGAGGAGGGCGCAGAGAGGAGAGAAAAGGGCTGGAGCCCGGGGGAGGCCGTGCTCCTCAAAAAGGGGCCCCCCCCGGGTGCTCACCAGCGAGTCGAAGGCGTCGCGGGTGCAGGCGAAGAGGTGGCTGTTGATGCCCAGCGTGGTGAAGACGCACTCCTCGCTGGGCTGCAGCACGGCTTTCTCTGCCCAAACAGCAAATTGGGGGGGGGGGTCAGCACCATCCAACCCCGCATCCCCACAACCCTCTGAGCCCTCCCCCCCGAGCCCGTGCCCACCTCCGGACGAGGCCACGGTGACGAGGACGAGGGCGTCCTCGCGGGCTCCCTGCTCCTCCGAGTACTGCAGCTTCTCCGTCACCGAGGCCAGGATGTCCTGCACCGAGGCCGAGAGGCGGCTGCGGATGGTGACGTACGAGTGGTCGGGCATGTAGACGCGGCAGAAAACTGCGGATTACGCACGGGGAGGGGTTGGCAAAGCCCCTCGGGACCCCGATTTTTCCCCCTGTTTTTGTCCGTCCCCCCCTCGTTGGACTCACTCTCGTCGGAGCCCCGGAAAGCCACCCGGGTCTGCAGGCAGGAGTCGATGCGGCGAAAGTGGCGGAAGAGCGGCTTCACCTGCTTGCTCGGGGGGGGCGTCTCGTCCGCCACCCTGCGGCACCGCAAAGGGTTCAGCACCCATGGGTGCCACGGCCACGGCCACCCCCACGCACAGCGGGGCTTTGAGCTTTGAGCTCAGGGCACCCCAGGCACCGGGTGGCCCCCGGGAAGGAAACCTCGTGCGCCCCATGGGGACCTGGGGAACCCCCCCCCAGGGAACCACGAGGACCCCGAGCATCCCAGGGGGACCAAAAGAACCCCGTGGGGACCCCACGAGCACCCTCAGTGCCCCATGGGGTCCCCAGAAGCGCCCCACAGGGATAACACAAGCGCCCCAAGGGGACCCCCAGTGCCCTATGGGGACCCCAGAAGCATCCCATGCATCCCACAGGGCCCCCCAGTGCCCCGTGGGGACACCGCAAGCACCCCACACGCCCCACGGGGACCCCAAGCACCCCACGAGGACCCAACACACCCCACAGGGTCCCCCCCCGGTGCCCCATGGGGACCCCAAGCACCCCACAGGCACCCCCAGTGCCCCATGGGGACACTGCAAGCACCCCACACACCCCACGGGGGACCTCAAGCACCCCACGGGGACCCCAAAGGGAACCCACAGGGACCCCCAGTGCCCCACGAGGACCCCAAGCACCCCACGGGGACCCCACTCACTTCAGCTCCACCGTCTCCACGAGCTGGTGCAGCTTGAGGATGTCGTCCTCCAGCTCGTGGTACAGGGCCGTGTCCTTCATGATGAGCAGGTACAGCTCCTAGGGGGGGTCAGGGGGGGCTCAGGGGGCTGCAGGGCCATACTGGGGGGGCTGTGCTGGGCGGGGTGGGGGAGCACCCACCTTGATCACCTTCCCTGCGCTCTCTTCCTCCTGCAGCAGCCCCTTGTAGGTCTCGAGGAAGTGCAGCAGCACGGCCAGCACCGCGCGCTTGCGCCGCAGCCCCGCGCCCTCCTCCCAGCACGCCGGGGGGCTGCCGCCCGCCAGCACGAAGGTGGCACCGTCAAGGAGGCAGCGGGGTGGGGAGGGGGACAGCGGGGACCCCAACCCGTCCCCACGGACCCCTCGTGGCACCCTGGCACCCACCCTGGTTCCCTTCCCAAGCTCCCTCCTTGTGCCCCTGGGCTCGTCGCCACCCCCCTGCATGCCCGTTTGGCACCCTCGTGGCACCCTGGTGCCCATCCTGTTGCCCACCCCGGTACCCTCGTGCCCACCCTGATGTCCTCGTGCCCACCCTGGTGCCCCCCCCGGCTGCACCTTCACCGTCACCCCCACGCCACCCCCGTGCCAAACCTGTGCCCAGCATCTGGCCCTCACCATTGCACCCTCTGGCCCCCTTCGTGGCACCCTCGCGCCCACCCTCATAGCACCCTTTGCCCCCTGGCAGCCTCGTGCCCACCCCCGTGCCCCCCCCCCCAGCTCTGTCCCCCCCCCCGTCCCCAAGGATATTGCTGGTGCAGCTGCTGCAGGAAGCGCTCGGTGGGCAGGAAGAGCGAGTGCGTGAGCACGATGTCGTCCAGCAGCGAGTCTGGGGGACACGGGGAGGGGGTCAGGGGCGGGCACCCCCCCCCAAAAAAAAAAACCTACACCCGGCGAGGGGACCGAGGTCGATGGGGGCCTCACTCCCAGCCCCTTGGGGACGAGCAGGGGCAGAGGCACACGGGGAAACTGAGGCAGGGGGCACGGCGACGGTGCCGGGGGTGCCACGAGTGGCCCCGGGGAGGGCGTTTTGGCACGGCGCTGCCGTCACAGTGCACCCATGGGACCACTGGGGACGGAGGGGATGGAGGGGACAGAGGGGACCCCGCTGGCCCCGGCCACCCCGCCACCACCTCGACCTTTGGCCACGGCGCCGCTTCCTCGCCCTGCCCCACGTGGGCGGCCCCAGCGCCAACCCTTGGCCTGGGGTGGGAGCAGGTCCCCGGTGACCCCCCCACACCCACCCCAGGGTGCTCCCACCCCCCCCCACCCCCGGTCCCCTGCTCGTGAACCCGGCCACGAAACCCTGCCGAGGCCGGGACCCCGCATCCTGCACCCACAGCAGGGCCTGGGGTGGGCAGCGTAAGGTGGGGGGGGGGGGAGTACAGGTGCACAGCCCCCCCCCCACGCCCCCCCAGGCTCTATTTGGGGGCAGGAGGTGCCCAAACGCCCCCACCCCGAGGGGCTGCAGCTCCTCCATGAACCCGGACCCCCGGGGGCCCTCCCTATGTGGGGCAGCACTGGGACCCCGTGGGACGCGCAGAGCAGCCAGCGGCAGAGGGGGGGGGTCCCAGACACCCCCCCAGACACCCCCCGGACACCCCCAGCCCCCTGCCCCACAGGGTGCCGCCCCCCCCAGCCCTGCCTCAGTTTCCCCATCCCTCCGCACCCCCCCCAGCAGGTGATGGGCCAGCGCTCCCCAGCCCACCGCTGGCTATCCCGGACCCCCACCGGCTCGGGGGGGGCCCCCCCATGTTCCCCACACCCCGGGGACCCCCCCCCCGTGCTCCCCACACCCCGCAGGGCCGGGCCTGGCAGCGTGTTGGTGCAGGCAGAGCCAGCGCTGCCAGTCCCGGCTCGTTCCCCCCCCCGAGGGCTCCCTCGTTTCGGTGAGCCCCACCCCGGCCCCCGGCACCTTCCCTGGAGCCCAGCCACGATCAGAAGGGGGGGGGGGGCTCCCACCTTTCCCCCCCCCACCCCCCCCTCCATCAGCAGCCCCCAGAATAGGGTGGCCAAAGCAGGTGGGGGCTGCAGAGGGGGGGCGCGCTCGCAGCCCACTAGCCTCCCACCCCCCCTAAACCCCCCCCCCAGCACCTCGGGGACCTGCAGCAGGCAGTGGGAAGGGGGGAGACAAGGGGGGGCACCCCCTCTGCAGCCCCCCCCCCCCCCCGGTTAATTTTAGCGCCGGGACAGCGTTAACCATTAACCGGGAGGCCGCCGGCAGCTCCGCGCCACCGCAGTCGGTGCCCGCTGCCCCCCCCCCCGCAAGACACCACGTAGAGACCCCCCCCCCCACGACCCCCTCAGGATAACCCGAGGACCCCCCCAGCACCCCACACACCCCCCCAGCCCCATATCCCGCAAGGCCTCACCCTGACCTTGACCCCCCCCAATTTTTACAGCCCCCCCCCCCGTAGCCCTCCAACCCGGTGCCACCCCCCCTCCACCCGCAGCATCCCCCTGGCCCCCCCCGCACCTCAATCCCCGCACCCTCCGGGATCCCCTAGCACCCCCCCCAGACCCCGCAGAGCCCCCCCCCAAAAAAAAAATCCCTCCCCCCCCCCATTTCGGGTACCTGCTCCGCAGCCCCGGCCGTGCGCCCCCCCCGCCGGCAGCCGCTCGAGGAGCGCGGTCAGGAGGCGCTCGGGGGGCGCGGGGGCGGCGGGGGGGCAGCAGCAGCAGCAACGGGCGGCGGCGGGGGGGGGCGGCGGCGGCTCCGGGCTGGGCAGCGGCTCCCGGTCCCGGTCCCGATCCCGGTCCCCCCCCCCAGGGGAAAGCTCGGAGGGGGAGAGCGCCGAAGGGGAACGCGGAGGAGCCTCGGGTTGGGGTGGGGGGGGTGAGGGGTAAGGAAAGGGGTGAGGGGGGGGGCGCAGCTCCAAGCAGCGCCCCCCCTCGCTCGGTCGTGGCCCCCCCGGGTCTTCGGGGGAGGGGAGGGGGCGAGAGAGGCTCCGCCGCCGGGGAAGCGGGAGCGGGGCTGGGGGAGCCCCGGTGCGGGGCTGGGGGGGCGGGGGGGGCGGGGGGGGCAGGTGCGAGCCCGGCTTCTTCAGCAACTTCTCCAGCGGCTTCATGGCCGGAGAGGGGGTGGGGGGGGTGGGGGGGAAGGTGGGGGGGGTCGTCAGGGGCCCATGGGTGCTGATGGGGGGGGGGGGGCTCCGATCAAGGCTCGGGCCCCGGCGCCGCGCTCCGCCTGCCCCGCGCCTGCTGCGCGCTGCGCCCCCGCCGAGCCGCCACCCCCCGCCCCGCCCCCTGCCCGCCCCCCCCCCCCGGCCTACCGGGCCGTCCCCCCCCCAAAAAAAAAAAAAAACCGGTACCCCCAGAGCACCCTCAACCCCCCCCCCCGCAAGGCTCAGCCCCCTCCCGCCCCCCCCGCACCGCCTCCACGGGACGCGGGCACGCGTGGGGGGCGGTGGCAGCCCCCTCCCCTCTTTACGCAGCCCCCCCTCCCCGCTCGTTAACGCCGCCCCCCCCCAGCCTAAATCCGGCCCCCCCACACCCCCCCAACCCCCAACCCACCGTGGGAAAAACCCTCGGAGGGGGGTGGGGGGGGTGGGATGCGGGACCCCCCCCCTCCCTTTACGCCCTACTCCACGGGGGAGGGATGCGGGGCTCTCCGCCCCCCCCCCCCCCCCCCCACCCCAAAGGACCCCCCCCCATCCCCATCCCCACGCCCCCCCCCCCCCCGTGGGTAGGGCAGGGCAGGGCAGGGCCGGGCGGGTCGCGGTGCTGCCCCCCCCCACGGCGCCGGGCCGACAAGCTGGGGCAGGCGGCGGGCAGGGCCGGCTGGTTCCCGTGGGGGGGGGGCCACACACACAAAAAAAAAAAAAAAAAAAACCCGGGGGGGGGGCCCCGGCTGCGGCTTTGTTCCCGTTTCGCCTCCATCCCGCAGTTGCTTGGCAACTCCCGGCCGCGGCGCGGGGGGGGGGGGGGGGGGCGGGATGCGCGCCCCCCCCCCCCAACACACACACACACACACCTCGGTGCTGGGACCCCCCCCATGTGCTTTCTGCCCCCCCCTTCCCCGGGGGGGGGACACACACGGATCCCCGCAGCACCAAAAGGGGAAACTGAGGCACGAGCGCAGGGGGGGGGGGGGGACCCCGGGGAACGCGCCCCAGATCCGTGCCTGGCCCCGATCCTCGCCCCCCCCCCCCCCCACAATGGTTCGGGGGGGGGGGCCGGGCGCAGAGCGGGGCTATTAGCTTAATTAATTAGCTGTTATTCCTCCTAACGAGCCGGGATCTGGAGCAGTGGGTGCTCCCCCCCCCCTCTCGCCGAGCTGAGCTGGGGGGGGGGGATTGGAGAAAAAGGGGGGGGGGGGGCGCGAAGGCTCCGGGCTCTGCTCAGCGCGGGTGCGTGGGAGGGAAAATTACACGCAGGGAGAGGAAAAAAAAAGAAAAAAAAACACCCAAAATCCCTCCCCGAGCCAGCGCTAACCCCACTGCCCAGCTGCGGCACTGCCAGGGGGGCTGGTGGCACGGGGGGGGGAAAGGAAAAGACCCCAAAGCGGGCGGCTCCCCCCTTTTGGGGGAAGCCAGGTCCCCCCCCGGCTGTCTGCAAAGCCTCCGTGCTCTGGCCCCGCAGCCCCCCAGCCTCCTGGAGCCCCCCCAGCAGCACCCAAGGGCCCGGGGTGGAGGTGGGGGGGGGCACCCAAGGGGCACCTGCATGGGTGCTGGGGTGGGAGGGGTGTGGGAGCTGCCCCAGGCCTCAGCACGGGGGGGGGGGGGGGGGGAGGAAAAAATCTGAAAAGCTGTTTCTCCCCAAAACGGGTTCTTACGAACAAGCAAAGGAGGCGATTTCTGCTGGGGAGGGGGGCGCGCAGGGGGTCCCAGCCCCAAAAGGTGGGTGCGGGGGGGGTGGGGGGCACCCTCCCTCGCCGCAGGTGGGGACGTGGAAGCTGCAGCGGGGGGGGGAAGGAGCGGAGCTGGAGCTGGAGCTGCTGCTCCCAGCAGATGGAACCCTTGGAAGGATGCTGGGGGGGGGGATCCCGGGGGGGGGGGGTCCCGGGTTGAGGGGGGGGGGGGCACAGCAGCCCCGGTGATGGCAGGAGCAGGGCCGAGCCCACGCCGGGTGCGTCGGGGCGGGTTGCAACAGCGCCCGAGCTGCCCCAGCAGCACCACCCAAGCGCTGGGAGCGAAGCAGCTCCTCTGCCCGCCCTGCCGAGCTGGTTTGGCTGCTGGCGGGGCTGCTCCGGCACTCCTGGAGGTGCCTCGGCACCCAAAATCCTCCCCCCGTGACTTCCTAGAGCTTTGTGGGGGGGCTGGGTGAAAGCTCCCCGTGCGCGCTCGGGGGTTCCCCGCCTGACGGGGAGCCGAGCGCACGCGGACCGAAAGCCGCACGCGGATCCCCCAGAGGGTTTGGTTGGCAAAAAGCAGCAGGAGGAGCTGCTGAATGAAGTGGCCGGCGCGTTCCTGACAGCCAGCTGCCCCTCCGTCCCCTCAAACAAGGGCAGAAATAAACCTGCTCATTTCAAGAGGGAATTTAAACCAAGGATTCGCTTCTCAGCTGTCGGCGCGGGGCTGCGGGGGGGGCCGTCGGGGCGAGTCGGATCCCCAAAAGAAAGAAAAAGCAGCTTTACTGCAGGAGCCGGTTCATTTCTTAAATAAAAAAACAGAGACCACGACCAAGCAGTTGAGTTGAACATCTTCAAAAAAAAAAAAAAAAAAAAAGGGGCAAAGGGCAGAGGTTTACTAAAAGAGAGAAGTCGCGAGCCCGGCGGCTGGCACGGCGGTGACCTCGGTGCCCCGGGGAAGTGGGGGGGAGGAAAGGAGGGGCCGACGAGCAGCGGGTGAGAGATGGATTTCGGGAGGGCACCGGTAAAACCGGGGAGGGAAGGTGCCTGGAGGCCCTGAGCAGCAGACGGCGCAGCTGATTTCATCGCGCCGCCGAACCTCCGCACGGGGAAGGAGCCTCCCGCGGGACGGAGCTTCCTCCTCGCCGAGGTGCCGGGTCCGGCGTCGGGATTTCCGCGGCCGCGTCCCTACGTGGTGCTCCTCTCCTTTGATTTTTCACTTTTGCTGTCCTGCTGGGGAAGCAGAGAGGCAGCAGGGGGGGGTGAGGCTGCCCCCCAGGCTCCACGCAACGCCGGGGGGGTGCTGCCAGCGAGCACCCTCTGAAAGCGGGCGCCGGAAAGCCAGCGCCGCCCTCCCACCCCGCGGCGCCTCCTGCGCCTTGCTCTGGGGAATCCAGCTGCCTTCAGCCTTCGTGCTCGGGGTGGAGCCCTCCTTCCACCTCAAGGCCTTTCAAAGGGCACCTCGCCGGGATGAGCTCAGGGCGGATTTACGAGAGCTGCTGCTCCCAGGTGGGAAAACAACGAAAAAAATAATAAAAAAAAAAAAGGGGCGAAACGGCTCCGCCCTGCTCGGAGGCGGCCGAGGGACGGAGCAGCCACCGGCACCCGGCTCATGCCTGGCCTCGCCGTGACTCAGGCTCTCTCCCGAGTGCTTGGCGAGGCGTGGAAGAGGAAAAAAAGCACACACGTGGCGCTTGCACACGTGGCACACGCACGGGTGGCGGCGCTGCCAGAAGGAAACGGAGCCCGGCGCAGGAAAATCCCAGAATCACAGAATTTTAGGGGTCGGAAGGAACCTCAAGAGATCGTCAGGTCCAACCCCAAGCCTGCCCAGCGAGGCACCGGGCATTCATCCTTCCAGAGGAGCCGCTGCCTCCTGGCTTACGACTGGATTTTAATCCCTAGTCAAGTGTTTTTATTTCCTACCCTCACCAAAAAGAAAAAGGAAACGAGAGTCAAC
>NW_022473969.1:0-13115 GCF_009819795.1 Aythya fuligula | reverse complement strand
TCGGGTAAGGGCCCCCCCCGCCGCCTGCCCCCCCCCCAAAAAAGGGGGCGTGTCCGGGGGCCGGGGCCAGGGGCGGGGCATAACGGGGGTCGGCGGAGGATGGCGGCGGGCGGCTGAAGGGGGGGGGCGTGGGGGGGGCGCCGGGGGGGGGGCAGGAGAAGGAGGAGGGGGGGGGGGGGGCCGGGACCCCCCCCCGCAGCGGCAGCGCCATGGACGACTCGGGCGTGATCCGGAGGCGGCGGCTGCAGGTACCGGGGGGGGGGGGGCACGTTCGGGGGGGGGGGGGGTCGGTACCGGGGGGGGGCTCGGTCCGGGGGGGGGGGTTCGGTCCGGACGGTGTCTGCCCTGCGGGGGAGTCGCTGCAGGGCTTGGTGGGGGAAGGGGGGCACTGCGGCCCCCCCCCCCCCCCCGCCGCAGTGCCGGGGCTGGGGGGGCTCTGGCTGTGCCCCCCCCTCCCCCCCCCACGAACCCCCCCCCCTGTACCCCCCCCCCGGCGTTTTGCAGAAGGAGCTGCCGCTGCCGCGGAAGAGCAGCAGGTGAGGGCCCCCCCCCAAATACCCCCCCAAATAACCCCCCCAAGTCCCCCCCCCAAAATGAGCCTCCCAAATACCACCCCCCAAAAAAAAAAAATCCCCCCCCCCCAAGGGCAGGGTGGGGCCGCACACGCGTGGATCGCGCCCCCCCCCATTTAAAGCCCCCCTCCGGCCCCGCCCCAGCCCCGCCCGCCGCAGCCTCTGCCGCGGCCCGGCCCCCCCCCGCCCCCCCATTAAACCCCCCCCCACACCCCCTCTCCCCCCGCGGCCCCCCCCCCCGCGATGCCACTCCCGGTGGGCAGCAGCAGCCGCAGCATGTTCCGCCGCACCAAGAGGTACCCCCCCCCCCCCCGCCCCCGGCCTTCGGCCTCATCCTCAGCATCTTTCTTATCCTCATCCTCCCCCCCCGGCCTTCATCCCCGTCCTCATCATCCTCATCCCCCTCCCCGTCCTCATCCTCCCCGGCTCAGCCTTCCTCTCATCGCCGCCATCCTCCGGCCTTCATCCTCCCATCCTCACCCTCATCCTCCCCCCAGCCTTCATCCTCATCATCCTCATCATCCTCATCTCCATCCCCATCCTCATCCCCATCCCCATCCTTCCCCTCAGCCTTCATCCTCCTCCTCATCCTCCCCAGCTCAGCCTTCATCCCACCGCAGCCGCCATCCTCCGGCCTTCGTCCCTCCTTCATCCTCGCCCCCCCCCCTCCAGCCTTCATCCCCACCTTCAGGCCTCCTCATCCTCCTCACCCTCATCCTTCCCCCCCTTCCTCCTCCATCCTCATCCTCACCTTCATCCTCCCCCCCTCCTCCATCCCCATCCCCCCCCATCCCCTGCCCCCCCCCATCCTTCATCCCCCGTCCTCCCTCCCTCCTCTTCCTCACCCTCCATCTTCACCACCCCCCCCCATCCGTGCCCCCCCCCATGCTGTCGGGTTGGGGATGGGGGACTGTGTGTGTGTTTCCAGCGGCTTTCCTGGGTGCAAGGTGTGGGGGGGGGGGCAGTGGTGTGGGAGGGGTCTCCCCACCCCCCCCAAAAAAAAAAAACTGCTCCCCCCCAGCTGCCGCACGAGCAATCGGAAGAGCCTGATCCTGACCAGCACCTCGCCCACGCTCCCGCGCCCCCACTCGCCGCTGCCCAGCCACATCGGTGAGAGCCGGACCCCCCCCGGCCCTCCCCGGGCCCCCTCTGTCCCTGAGCCCCCCCCCATTTCATGCCCCCCCTCCCCGAACCCATGGGGACCCTCCAGGACCTCCCCCCCTCAGTGCCCATAGGGACCCCCTCAGCCTGCTGTCCCCCCCCCAAAGGGCCCCATAACCCCCCCATCCCCAATAACCCCCCCAGCCCCCTCCCAAAAAAAACACTCATTGCCTCCCCCCCCCCCCAAGACCCTCCCCATCCCTTGGGGTCAACCCCCTCTCTCTGCCCCTGGGTGGGAGGGGGGCGCCTTAGCCCCGCCTCTTCTGCTGTGGGCGGGGCCTGGCAGGGCGGGGCAGCAGTGACGTCACCCCCATGCCCCCCCCCAAAAAAAAAAAAAAAAAATTTGCCCCCCCCCCCCCCCCCAGGCAGCAGCCCCCTGGACAGCCCCCGAAACTTCTCGCCCAGCAACCCCGCACACTTCTCCTTCGCCTCCTCCCGCCGGTAAGGGGGGGGGCCATGGGGGGGGGGGGTCTCAGGGTTTGGGGGGGGGGGGTCCCACGATGGGGGGGGTTCTAGGATGATGGGGTGGTCCTAGGATGGGGGAGGGGGGTCCAAGGATGGGGGAGTCCCAGGATAGGTGGGGGGGTCTCAGGATTAGTGGGGGGGGGTCCCACGATGGGGGGGGTCCCAAGATTGGGGTTCCAGCTGGGGGCAAACCAGGTTACCCAGGCTGGTTTGGGGGGGGGGGGGATAGTGGGGTGGGGGGGTCAGGGTGTTGGGGTCACTGATGTCCCCCCCGTGCCCCCCCCCACCCCAGAGCCGACGGGCGCCGCTGGTCCCTGGCCTCGCTGCCCTCCTCGGGCTATGGCACCAACACGCCCAGCTCCACCGTCTCGGTGAGTGTGGGGGGGGCAAACCTCGGTGCCCCCCCCCCCCCAAACACCAAGGGGACCCTTGGGGGGTGTCCCCCCCCTCCCCTCCCTCCCCTCCCCCCCATAACCCTGGGGGTTCCCCCTGTGGGTGCTGCCTGTGACCACCCACGGTGGGGGGGGGGTCCGAGGAGAGTCTGGGAGGGGGTCAAGGGGGGGGTCAAGAGGGGGGGGTCCGTGGGGGGGTCCGTGGGTGACGCGGGCGCGCAGTCCTCGTGCTCGTCGCAGGAGCGCCTGCACCAGCTGCCGGCGCAGCCGACGCCGGAGGAGCTGCGCTTCCTCTCCCGGCACTTCGGCAGCTCCGAGAGCCTGGCCGAGGAGGATGGGGGGGCCCGGGGGGGGCCAGCCCCCCGCCCCCGCTCCCGCAGCCTCAGGTAGGGCCTGGGTTGGGTTGGGGGTGGGGGGGGAGTTAAATGAGGGGGGGTCAGGGACAGCAGCGGGATGGGGGGGGGTGATGGGTTGGGGACACTGTGGGGTTGGGGGTTGGGGGGGGGGAAGGGTGAGGCGGTGTTGGGGGGCCATGTGGGAGAGGGGACACTGGGGGGGGGCAGCATGGGGTCACCAGGGGGAGGGGGGCGCAGTGGTGGGGGGGTGGGCACTGCGAGTGATGGGGGCACCGAGGTGATGGGGAGGGGGGGGTGCTGGAGGGGGAGGGGGGATGCTGCAGCGGGGGCGTGATGGGGTCCCGTGGGTGCCAGCGGTGTTCCCCCCCCCCCTCCCCAGCCCAGGGCGCTCGCCCTCATCCCACGACAACGAGATCGTGATGATGAACCACGTCTACAAGGAGCGGTTCCCCAAGGTGGGGGGCACGGGGAGCTGGGGGGGGGCGTGGGGGGGGTACAGGCTCCTTGGGGGGGGGTTGGAAGGGATATGGGGGGGGATTTGGGTGGTTCAGGGGGGTCTACAGGGCACTGGGGGAGCGTAGGGGGTCCTGGGGAGGTGATGGGGTGGTTATGGGGGGGGCACCACGGGGTGGATGCAGGAGGGGGACTTGGGAGTGTGAGGGTCGGGGAGTTATGGGGCAGCTTGGGCGGGTCTGGGTGGGCATTGGGGGGATGTGGGAGGGGTTTTGGGGGTGTTAGGGTTGGGGAGGTTACGGGGCAGCTCTGGGGGGTCCAGGTGGGCAATAGGAGGGGTGATGCGGGGTCCTGGGGGGGGGGGTGGTGAGGGCAACCCCGGGGGCGTTCCCCGCAGGCGACGGCACAGATGGAGGAGCGGCTGGAGGAGTTTGTGCGGGGCTGCGGCCCCGGGGGGACACCGCTGGCCGACGGCGCGCTCAGCTTCATCCAGCACCAGCTGGCCGAGCTGGCCCGCGACTGCCTGGCCAAGGCGCGCCACGGCCTCATCACCGCCGGCTACTTCTACGAGCTGCAGGAGAACATGGAGCGGCTGCTGCAGGACGTGAGCGGGGGGGCTGCCGGGGTGGGGGGCGCCCAACGGCACCCAACGGGACCCAACGGGACTCAATGGGCACCCAACGGGATTCAATGGCACCCAACAGGCACCCAATGGGCCCAGTGGGCACCCAACGGCACCCAATGCGACCCAACGGCACTCAGCGGGTACCCAGTGGCACCCAGTGGGCACCCAACAGGACCCATTGGGTACCCAGCGGGACTCAACGGGCCGAATGGGCACCCAGCAGGACCCAACGGGACCCAATGGCACCCAGTGGGCACCCAGCAGGACCCAATGGTGTCCAACGGGACCCAATAGGCACCCAATGCGATCCAATGGGCACCCAACGGTGTCCAGCAGGACCCAACAGTGTCCAACAGGACCCAACTGCGTCCAAGGGGCACTCACTGGGACCCAACAGGACCCAAAGGCACCTTATGGGCACCCAACAGCACCCAACAGCATCCAACGGGACCCAACGGTGGCCAATGGGCACCCAAGAGGCACCCAAGGGGGCCCAGCAGGGGCCAATGGCACCTCATGGGGATGCCCCAGTGCCCCCAAGCCCCCCCTGGTGCCATCGGGACCCCCCACCCCTAACCCCCCCTCTGTTCTCCCCAGGCCTACGAGCGCTCGGAGTCAGAGGAGGTGGCCTTCATCACCCAGCTGGTGAAGAGGCTCCTCATCATCATCTCCCGCCCCGCCCGGCTGCTCGAGTGCCTGGTGAGACCCCCGGGACCCCCAGCCCCGACCTTCCCCGCCCCACGGCCATGGGGGGGGCCCTGTGCCCCCCACACACACCCTCCCCACCCCGCCTTGCACCATCCCAACCGCCCAATCGCCGCCATCCTTCCCCGTCGCCCTGACAACGCCCTGGCCAATCCCTGAGCACCGCTGATGAGGAGGCGGGGCTTCCGTTGCCACGACAACAGCCGTGTTGCCGGGGCATCGCCACAGCCACCGGGGACCACGGGGCGCACACGCGTGTGCGGCGCCTTGCACGTGGGCACGCTCGTGCGGCACCATGGGCAGAGCAAAGCGCACGTGTGAGCCCGCACACGCGTGTTGTCGCACACACGTGTGCCCGGCGTGCTCGTGCTGCCACGCACGCATCCCCACGTGCTGGGCGTGCGTTGCACACGCGCGTGCCCCCCCCCCCCGTGTGCGTGCAGGAGTTCGACCCGGCGGAGTTCTACCAGCTGCTGACGGCGGCTGAGGGGCAGGCGCGCGAGGGGCTGCTGAAGGCCGACATCCCGCGCTACATCATCGGGCAGCTGGGGCTGGCACGCGACCCCTTCCCCGGTACACACGCGTGTGCAAGCGGCCGCCGGGCGTGCGCGGGGTTTGCACGCCAGTGGAGGTGTGCATGGGGGCTGGAAGGGGTGCGCGTGGGGTTTGCACGCCCGTAGGGGTGTTCGGGGGGTGCAAGGGGGGGTGGCAGACAGTGGGGGGGGGGGGCGTTGCACGGCGTTTTGCACACCTCGGGCACATGTGACTGCGTGCCCTGCTCCCCCCCCCCATAGACGTGGTGCATCTGGAGGAGCCTGACAGCGGCGGGAGCAACACACCAGAGCCTGAGGAGGGGGCTGAGGTGGGTCCTGGCTCAGGGTCCCCCATGCGTGCAAGGCCCCCCCCTCCCCAAAGCCCCCCTCCAGTCACCCCGTGACCCCCCCAGGGCCGCAGCAGCGCCCCCAGGACCAAGAAGCCGCCAGGGGAAGGCGACTTTGAGACCATCAAACTGATCAGCAACGGCGCCTACGGGTGAGTGGCCGGAGAGGGGGTCTTGGGGGGGGTGGGGGGGGTTGTGCGGGGCCGGGGGGGCCCGGCATGACGCCGCCTGTGCGCAGGGCGGTGTACCTGGTGCGGCACCGGGCCACGCGGCAGCGCTTCGCCATGAAGAAGATCAACAAGCAGAACCTGCTGCTGCGCAACCAGGTGCAGCAGGCCTTCGTCGAGCGCGACATCCTCACCTTCGCCGAGAACCCCTTCGTCGTCAGCATGTTCTGCTCCTTCCAGACCCGCCGCCACCTCTGCATGGTCATGGAGTACGTCGAAGGTGTGATACGGGGCCGGGCGGAACGATATGGGGGCTGGGCGTCGCGATATGGGGGCCGGGCATCATGATATGGGGACCAGGTGTCGTGATATGGGGGCTGGGTGTCGCGATATGGGGGCTAGGTGTAGCGATATGGGGGCCAAGCGTCACGACACAGGACTGGGCATCACAATATGGGGGCCATCTGTCATGATACTGGGGCCAAGCATTGCGATATGGGGCCAGATGTCATGATATGGGGCCAGACATCGCAATATGGGGGTCAGGTGTTGTGATGCAGGGCTGGGTGTTGCTGTATGGGGCTGGATATCACGATACAGGGATTGGTGGTGTGATATGGGACCAGGCAGCGTGATATCATACTACTGGGTGTCACGACTCGGGGCGGTGTGCCCTAATATAGAGGGCTGTGAGATGCAGCATGGGGCTGGAGGGCAGGACAGAAGGCTGGGCGTCGCGATACGCAGTTGGGCATCACGATACGCAGTTGGGTATCGTAATATGCAGCTGGGCATCATGATATATGCAATTGAGGGTCACAATATGCAGTTGATGGTCTTGACATGCAGTTGGGTGTCGCGGTATGCAGTTGGGCGTCGCGATATGCAGCTGGGCGTCGCGATACAGAGCAGTTGTCATCCCGCCCGGGCTGTTACCATCCCCCCACGGGCCTCTGGTGTCGCGACATGTCGCCATCCCGCAGGCGGGGACTGCGCCACGCTGCTGAAGCACATCGGGGCGCTGCCGCTGGAGCTGGCGCGCCTCTACTTCGCCGAGACCGTGCTGGCCCTCGAGTACCTGCACAACTACGGCATCGTGCACCGCGACCTCAAGCCCGACAAGTACGGCCGCGATGGGGAGGGGGGTCCCGGGGCTGGGGGTCCCGGGGGGGTCCCGGGGGGGGTCCCAGCCGCCGGGCTCCCCGCAGCCTGCTGATCACCTCGCTGGGCCACGTGAAGCTGACGGACTTCGGGCTCTCCAAGATGGGGCTGATGAGCCTCACCACCAACCTCTACGAGGGCCACATGGAGAAGGACGCCCGCGAGTTCCGGGACAAGCAGGTGGGCGTGGCCTCCGGGGGAGGGGCATGGCCTCTTGGGGCGTGGCTTTTAGGGCGTGGCCTCTTGGGGCGTGGCCTCTTGGGGCGTGGCCGTTAGGGTGTGCCCCCCCCAGGTGTGCGGCACCCCCGAGTACATCGCCCCCGAGGTGATCCTGCGGCAGGGCTACGGGAAGCCCGTGGACTGGTGGGCCATGGGCATCGTGCTCTACGAGTTCCTGGTGGGCTGCGTGCCCTTCTTCGGGGACACCCCCGAGGAGCTCTTCGGGCAGGTCATCTCGGGTACGGGGCTGGGGGGGGGCATGGGGACAGCGGGGACGTGGGCAAGGGGTGGATGTTGTCTGTTATAGGGGGATGGGGAAATGGGGACAGGGGATATGGGGACACAGGGATAGGGATGTGGGGACGTGGGGATGGGGATGATAGGATGGAGCGGGTCATCCCAGGGACATGGGGTCACAGGGACACGGGGGAACACGGACACAGGGATATGGGGACATGGGGATGGGAACGTGGGGCTGGAGCCGGTCATCCTGGGGATACTGGGAAATGGGGACACGGGGACACAGCCACAGGGCACCTCCACTATAGGGACAGACGTGGGGCCATGGGGCTGGCAGTCCCCGGTGTGGCGCTGGGCCCACAGCAGGCAGCTGCAGCCCTGCGTTCACGTGTCCCTATGTCGTGTCCCCCCCGTGTCTCCCCCGTGGCAGACGAGATCCTGTGGCCAGAGGGGGACGAGGCGCTGCCCCCCGAAGCTCAGCACCTCATCTCCCGCCTGCTGCAGCCCGACCCCCTGCGGCGCCTCGGGGCCGGTGAGACCCCGACCCCTGCCCCCCCCCCCCAGATCCCCATGTCCCCCCCTGCACCCCTGAGCCCCGTGTCCCCCCCCCGGTGTCCCCACGCAGGCGGCGCGCAGGAGGTGAAGGCTCACGGCTTCTTCGCGGCGCTCGACTGGACAGGGCTCCTGCGGCAGAAAGCCGAATTCGTGCCCCACCTGGAGTCCGAGGAGGACACCAGCTACTTCGACAGTGAGAGACCCCCCCGGGACCCCCCCCCTGCAAGGGGACACCCCCATGGGACCCCCTCAGCACCCACAGACCCCTCCCTGTTCTCCTTCCACCCCCCCCCAGGAACCCCCTGAGGTTCTCCCCCACTGTATAGAGCCCCCCTGGGCCCCCCTCCCTGGGTGCCGTGTCCCTGCTGCCTTTGGGGACACCTCCCGTGTCCCCTGCCCCCCCCCCAGCCCTCCCTCCCCCCCCCCCAGCACGCTCGGACCGCTACACCCACGTCGCCTCCTACGAGGATGAGGACACAACGGAGGACGAGCCCGTGGAGATCCGGCAGTTCTCGTCCTGCTCCCCCCGCTTCAGCAAGGTGGGCACGGGGGGCGTGGGGGGGGGGGGGCACGGGGGCACAGGAACACCTGGGAGGGCTCTGGGGGACGTGCAGAGCAGGTCACTCATGCACAGCCCCGTGCAAAGCCCCGAGTGATGTCATGTCGGAGCCCTCGTGCAAACCCTCGTGCAAACCCTTGTGTGAATCCTCGTGCAAGCCCTCGTGCAGCCCCTGGTGCAGCTCGTGCCTTGGTCCCTGGTGCCAATCCTTGTGCACGCCCTTGTGTGATTCCCTCGCACGCTTGCACAACCCTCGTGCAGCGCCGCACCACGGCCCTGCTGCCGACGCGTGGGGGAGTCCCGCAAGACCTCGGGAAAACCCTGGGCACGATCCCGGGGTGATCCCGGGGTGATCCTGAGCATAAATCCTGGGGTGATTCCAATTTTATTCTGGCCATGATCCCGATGTGATCCCGGTGCAATCCCGGTGTGATCCCAATGCCATTCCGGCCACGATCCCGGTGTGATCCCGGTGCAGGTGTACAGCAGCCTGGAGCAGCTCTCGCAGCAGCCGGAGCCGAAGGCGGCCAAGGGGCGCCCGCGGGACGAGGGCCGGCGCGAGGGCTTCGCCCGCGACCGCAGCTGGCGCACGGCATCCCCCGAGCTGTGAGCATCCGGGGGGGGCGCCTGGGACCCGGGGGCGGGGAACAACAGGGTCACTGGGGGGGGGACAACAACACCTGGGTGCCCCTGGGCACAACTGGGGGGGGGGGGGGCGCCTGGGGACAGCTGGGTGGGTGCCCAAAGCATGATTGGAGGGTGGGGGGGCAGATTTTGCCTCCCCCCCCCCTCCAGCACCTGGGTCCCTGCAGGAAGCGGCCCCCCGCTGCTGAGCCCCCCCCCGCCGAAGGGGAGGGCAGCCCCCCCCTGGGAGCCCGCCGCCGCTTCTCAGCGCTGCTGGAGCCGGGCCCCCCCCGCAACGGGGTCCCCCCCCGCGACAGCCCCGCCGAGGGCACCAGCGAGGAGCCAGGTGGGTGCCGGGGGAGGGTTGTGGTGGGGAGGGGTCCCTGTGACCCCCCCCTTGCCCCCTCAACGCCCCCATCTTTCCCTTCCCATCCCCGCAGGTGAACGGGCGCTGCCCCCCCCCCGGGCCGAGCTGGGGCTGCGGCGGCCGCGGCACCCAGGGGTGGCCCCCCCCGAGGGGGGGGGGTGACAAGCGCAGCCCCCGCGGCCCTGGCAAGGTCACCAAGTCGGCGTCGGCCACCGCACTCTCTGTCATCATCCCCAGCGGTGCGTGTCCCCCCCCAGCAGCACCGAAAGGTGGGGTGGGGGGGGGCTGGCAGGGTCCCCTGGGTCCCCAAGGGTGGGGAGGGCTGGTGGGGTCCCTAAGGGTGGCAGGGTCCCCCAGGGGGTCCCCCAGGTCCCTGAGGGTGGTGGGTGCTGGCGGTGTCTCCGGGGGTGGCAGCGTCCCTTGGTCCCCAAGTGGGGGGGGGGGCTGGGGGAGTCCCCAGGGCTGGCAGGGGCTGGGGGTGTCCCTTGGGGGTGGTAGGGTCCCCCAGGTCCCCCCAGCTCCCCAGGGGTGTCGGGTGCTGTCAGTGTCCCCGGGGGGGGTGGGGGGGTCCCCGTGTCCCCGTCTCTGGGCACGGTGCCAGCGGGGGCGCAGGGGAGGCGCCCGGCTCCTCGCCCCTGGGCAGCCCCATGTCCCCGCGCTCGCTGTCCTCGGACCCCTCGTCGCGGGACTCGTCCCCGGGCCGCGAGCTGGCCCCCGCCGTGGCCGCCCCCCGCTCGCCCATCGCCATCCCCCGGCCCGGCAAGAAATTCGGCTTTACCCTGCGGGCCATCCGCGTCTACTTGGGGGACAGCGACGTCTACAGCGTGCACCACGTCGTCTGGGTCAGCGGGGGACGGGGGGGGGAAAGGGGCACGGGGGGGATGTGGGGACACGGAGGGGACATGGGGGGATATGGGGATGTAAGGGGATGTGGGGGGATGTGGGGATGTGGGTGGGAAAAGGGGACTTGGGGACAAGGAGGGGACATGGGGATATAAAGGGACATGGGGACAAGGAGAGGAAAAAGGGGGCATGGGGACAGGGAGGGGAATAAAGGGACATGGGGTCACGGGGATCTAAGGGGACACAGGGACAAGGAGGGGATATGGGGACATGAGGGCACTGGGGACTGCTCGGTGCGGGTGGGGGCGGTGGGGCCGTGCCAGGGCCATACCGGGGCCGTGCCGGGGCTGTACCAGGGCCGTGCCGGGGCCGTAACATTGCTGTGGGTGCAGCACGTGGAGGAGGGGGGCCCGGCGCAGGAGGCCGGGCTGTGTGCCGGGGACCTCATCACCCACGTCAACGGGGAGCCCGTGCACGGGCTGGTGCACACCGAGGTCGTGGAGCTCATCCTCAAGGTCAGAGGTCACGGGGTCATGGGGGGGGGGAGGGGGGTCACGAGGCCACGGGGTTGAGAGGTCGGGGTGGGGTTGTGGGTCACGGGCAGGGTTGTGGGTCACCGTGGTGGGGTGGGGGGGCAGAGGTTGGGGTGGGGGCAGAGGTCGGGGTTGGAGGTCATGCTGGGGTCAGAGGTCATGGTGTCAGGGGGTCACGGTGGGGTGAGAGGTAGTGGTGGGGTCAGAGGTCACATCAAAGGCAGAGGTCATGGTGTCAGGGGGTCACAAAGGTGTCAGGGGTCACGAGGGGGTCTGAGGTCACGGTGGGGTCAGAGGTTGTGGCAGGGTGATGGTGGGGTTGGGGTCACGGCGGGGTTGGGGTCACGGCAGGGTCGGAGGTCATGGTGGGGTCAGGGGGTGTGGCGGGGTCAGAGGTCACAGCGGTCCCATGACCCGGGCGGGGCCGGCAGAGCGGCACCAAGGTGCTGGTGACCACGACGCCGCTGGAGAACACCTCCATCCGCCTGGGGCCCGCGCGGCGCCGCAGCGCCCGCACCAAGATGGCCAGGAGGAACCGCCGCGGCGGCACCGGGGGCGGTCACGAGAGGTGGGAGGGGGCCCAGGGTCCGGGGGGGGGGTCCCGGTGCCTGGGGTCCCAGTGCCCGGGGGGTTCCCGGTGCCCGGAGGGGGGGTCCCGGTGCCCGGGGGGGGGGGGGGAACTAGTGCCCGAGGGGGGTCCCGGTGCCCGGGGGGGTCCTGGTGCCCAGGTAGGATCCCGGGGGGGGGGGTTCCCGTTCCGGGGGGGGTTCCCGGGGGGATGCCTGCAGTGATCCCTCCCCGCCGGCAGGCGGCGCAGCGCGCTGTTCCGCCACCTGGCCCGCCAGGCCTCGCTGCTGCACACGAGCCGCTCGCTGACGTCACTGAGCCGCTCGCTCTCCTCCTCCGACAGCCTCCCCGCCTCCCCCACGCACGCGCGCGCGCGGGACCCCGCCCACCCGCCGCGCGCCGCCGAGACAGGTGCGCGTCGCCCGGGGAAACGGGGGCGGGGCCGCGAGGTGGGGCGGGGCGGGGTTGAAGGGGCGGAGCGGGGCTATGGGGAGGGCAAGGGGGCGGGGCTCCAGGGGACGGGGCTGCAGGGTGGTGAGGAGGGGCTACAGGGGACGGGGCTGCAGGGTGGTGAGGAGGGGCTACAGGGAAGGGCAGGGGGCGGGGCTACGGGGGCGGGGCTACGGAAAAGGCAAGGGGGCGGGGCCACAAGGAGCGAGGCTAGAGGTGGGTGAGGAGGGGCTGTGGGGGCAAGGGGGCGGGGCTAAAGGGTGGGGCGGGGCTCCAGGGGTCGGGGCTCCAGGGGGCTGGGTGGAGCTGCAGGAGGCAGGGTGGGGCTACCTGGAGGGCGAGGGGGCGGGGTTCTAGGGGGGCGGGGCTACATGGGGCGGGGCTCCAGGGGCGGGGCTGCAGGGTGGTGAGAAGGGGCTACATGGAAGGAGAGGGGGCGGGGCTCCAGGTGCGGGGCGGGGCTCCACGGGGCGGGGCTCCAGCGGCCGGTCCCGCTGCCCGGGTGCCGGGGCCGGGGCCGCGCGGTGACTCCGGGCCGGGGCAGGGCCGTCCCCTCCCAGCAGCTCCCCGGGCTCCAGCGCTCCCCCGTCGCCGGCCCCGGGCCCGCACCTGCGGCCCAGCTCCCTGCAGGGGCTGTCCCCGAAGCTGCAGCGGCAGTACCGGGCGGCTCGCTGCAAGTCTGCCGGCAGCATCCCGCTGTCGCCCCTGGCCCACACGCCCTCGCCCCCCGCCGCCTCGCCGCCCGCCTTCCCCGCCAAGCTGCACCCCAAGGCCGCCGACTCGCCTCGCCTGGCCCGCCGCGGCCCCCCCGACAAGGCGCTGCCCCCCCCCCCGCAAGCTGGGCCTGGAGGCCCGCAAGGACTTCCCGGCCGAGCCCCCCCTGCAGAGCCTGGCGGAGTGGGACGGGGAGAGCCCCGGGGACGGGGCGCCCCCCCCGGCCCCCGCCCGCCGCCTGGGCCGCCAGGAGCCGCCGCTGCTGCTTGGGGCCACCCACGGGGCCGAGGGGGTCCCCGCCGCCGCCCCCGCCCCCCCCAAGGCGCTGAGCCCGGTGCAGGAGCACGAGCAGGGCCGCCGGGGGGGGGGGGCGCCGGGGGTGCCCCCGGTGCCCATCGTGGTGGTGGGGGCAGGGTCGGGACCCCCCGGGGAGGGGGAGAGGGTGGGGAAGGGGGCACCCGCTGGGCGCTGACCCCCCCCCCCGCTGGGCACTGACCCCCTCACCAG
>NW_022473968.1:0-13775 GCF_009819795.1 Aythya fuligula | reverse complement strand
GCAGCGAAGCCGCAGGGCCCCCATCTCTCCTCGAGACTTCCCCCGCTTTGACGGTGGTTGGGGGATTTTTTTGGGGCCAAACGGGGGGATTTTGGCAGCGCACTGACCTCCTCGCAGCAGTGCCGGCTGACGGCCGCCCGGTAGCTCATGCGGGCCCAGAGGCGGTCGCGGCGGCGCAAGAAGCGGGGAAAATGCCGGCGCCAGCCCGGCCCCAACGCCCAGGGGAAGATCTCGTACTTGTGCTCCTCCTCGTCCTCCTCCATGTCGCTCGCCAGGTACCTGGGAGGGGAAACGGGGTGAAATCAGGGCGTTTTGGTCAAGCAGGGGATTAGCCAAAGGTGGCGTTAGGGCTGATGAACGTACAGGGCGGTGAAGAGGTTGATGCGGGTGTACTCGGTCGTGGGCAGCCCGGCGCGCTTGAAGTACGTCAGCGCCATCGCCAGCAGGTACTGGGGGCAGTGGGGGGAAAAAAAAAGAAAAAAAGGAGGTTTTTAGTCAAAACCAGGCACCAAAAAGCACCGGGTTTGGGTCAAGAAGCTGGAACCAAATCGTGGTGGTTTTAGTCAAAAAAAAAAAAAAAAACAGGAGCAAAACACAGCAGGTTTAGCCAAAAAACACAAAAAAAATGGAACAAGCCAGCCACGGTTTTAATCAAAAACACAGAAACTAAACAAAAATCAGTGTTTTTTTTTTTTTCTTTTTTTGACTAAAATGGCCAAAACCAGGTCCAAAGCACAACGGTTTTGGTCAAAAAACACAAGAACTGGACACGAATCAGTGGTTGGGGTTTTTTTTTGTTTGTTCGCTTGTTTTTTAACTAAAATTGTGAAAAATGGGACTAAACCAGCAATTGTTTTGATCGAAAAACAGAAACAGGACCAAACCAGCGGTGGTTTTAGTCAAAACCCCCAAAACTGGACAAAACCAGCGTGTTTTGACTAAGACTGTCAAAAATGGAACCCGATGGGCGGCAGTTTTGGTCAGATTTCCCCAAACGGGACCAAACCAGCAGCAATTTCGGCCCAGCCCCTGAGGTCCCTGCATTTGGGGCCGATTGACCTTATCGGAAATCCTATAGCAGACATCCGTTGCAAGGAACTCCTGCACCACGTCATCTTCTGGAACGAGATGGAGACAAAAATCAGCTATTTGCAAATAATTCCGTGGCACACACCCCCATCCATCCGCTTTTTTTAAAAAAAAAAGAGGGAGTTTTGGGTAGTTTTCCCGGGATTTGGGTGTTTTTGCTCTTACCCAGGAGGCTGAAGAAGGCTTCCCGCTCCTGGCGGTGCAGGTGGAGGCTCCGCGGGGCGCTGCTGGGGGTTGGGGGCTGCCCGCAGGACCCCCAAGCCACTGGGGGTCTCCTGCTGCACCGCTGCCCCCCCGAGGGGGCAGAGGCCGGAGGGGGGGTGAGGCTGGGGGGGTGCTTCATAGGGCCAGCAGCTGCGTAGGGAAAGAGCCCAGAGTTGCCCCAAAACGGACCCGACCCCCCTAGCCCCCACCCCAAAGCCTGAGGCTTTCCCCCCAAGCCAGCCCCCTGGCCCAAATCCCCTTTAAAGACTAGACCCCCCCCCCTCCCCCCAGACCCCTCAAATTCCCCCTCAAACTGACCCAACCTCCCCCCAAAAATACAATTTTAGGGCTCCACAGCCCTTTTCAGCCACTTCAGGCTGAAAAAAAAGTTTGTTTGTTTTTTTTTCCCTTGAATAAACAACCCAAAATTGGGTAAAACCATGGCAGGCGTGAACAGGTGAGCTGCACTGCGTGGCTCTTCTCCCCTCCTTTAAGTAGCTTTAAGGAAAAAAAAATAGGTATAGAGGAAAAAAAGCATCATGTTTTTGACAAATTGAGGTTTAACTCCTGTCTTATTCCCCTACACCAGAAGGAAAGTGCAGAAATGCCATTTTGTAGCCCCAAAAAAAGAGCTAAACACATCACTGCCTGGTTTCCCAGAAACAACAGAAGAAGATATATATACACGTAAGTATTTTAATTCCCCAGCTGACATTTTTTGGTACGTTTTGACGTTTTGGGTATGTTTTACGGCAGGAAAACACCTTTGGAAGGTGCTTTGTCCCACCAATTTCCCACCCTTACACCTCACATGACCTCCTTGCTCCCATCTTTTCAGTAACTTCTGCTTTTTTTTTTTTTTTTTTGTTTTCCCCACTATTTCACTGGTTTGTTGCTTTGTTGTCATTATTTCAGTATTCTTTGTGGTATTTTAATAGTGTAATGCTCTTCAGGAGCTCCTTTTTCTTGCTAAAGGGATGTGGAGCACACCCAGCTGCAGCCTCGTCACCTGCTCTAGCGAGCCCAAGGTGGCAAAATAATCTTTAAAAAGCCCCAAAACACCTGCTAGGAAAATTAGAGCTGCAATTATTAGAAAAAAAAAAAAGATTAATTTTTTTTTTGTTAAAGCCAGGATTTCTGGTTTAAAGATGCAAAATGCTTCAAAGGGTTCAGAAAACTGGAGGGGCAGAAGAATGCTATTCCCTCCGCAGGAGGCAATTTATCTTACACTTCGTTAAAAGAAGAGGTATTTTGTTTAAATAAATATGTTTTAATCAAAACTTTAATCATAAAACACACGTATTTTAACCAGAGGAAAAAACACCCAGTGAATCCTAACCTTTGAGGCATTCAAAGCATCTTTACAGCTACCAGTCTGACGCTGAAAAGGGTTGAAGAACAATAAAGGAAGCAGTTTGGGGTTAAAGCAGCTCCCATTTGGGCCAAAGTAGTAATAAGCACAACTAATTTATCCCCAATATGAAGTAAAACTGGGCTCATCTCCAATAAAAGCAAGAAAACACCTCATTTGTGCGGGTTTCATTGCCTCTCCCAGCACCTAACCACAAATAAAGTGTTTTTAGGTTTGATAGCGGCAGCCAGGAGAGGGGGTGCCTCTTGCAGCCCTCTGCTGAACGGCAACCAGCAGCCACCCCATCAACTATTGAAAAAAAAGGGAAAAAACACCTTTTTTAATGCAGGAAGAGAGCGTTAAAGCGCTGCACTTCATCAAAGCTCAATGCACAGGGCCCGCAGAGCCCTCAGAGCTTTTGCACCCTCCATTTTCCCTCAGAAAACCACCGGGGTCCCCCTTCCCTCAGGGGGAGAGGGACAAGACGCACCACATAAAACAAAAATAAAAAAGCTTACGGGGCTATTTTCACCTTGCACCACCTGAGCTCAGCCTCCCGTACGCGGGCAGGGGGGGAAAGATGGCGAATTTACCTCAAAACTCCCTAGTTTTTCTCTCAGAATAGGGGAAAGAAATCACCTCAGGGGCAGCGACGACGCCCGGGCGCTTTCCCGCCTCGTGCTTTTCCCGCCCTTCGCCTCCTCGCTCCCCCCTCCCTCACCTGAACAGGACGCGCGGGGCGTGGCGAGAGGCGGGACCACCTTAACCCCGCCCCCCGCCGGCCTCCGCCTATCTATAGGCCGCCCGCCCATGCCGCCGGCCAATCAGAAGCGGAGTAGGAAGAAGCCGCCCGCCCCACCCCTCTCCCCTCAGGCCTCGCTGTCAGTCAAAGCCGCGAAGGCGGGGTTTCAAGAGAGGCCAGCCAATCAGAAGCGCGAAACTGAGGGAGAGGCGCTGCTGATAGGCTGAGCTCTTTGAGGGGGGAGTAGCGGGCTGAGGCCGAGCTCAGCTCATCGCGCCCCCCCCGTCTCCCTTCCTCTTAGCAACAGCCGCGCGGGAGATTTTTCTGATTGGTCGAGAGCCGCGCGGGCTGGCCAATGAGAGCGAGCCACGGGACCCTTGGCGCTCCCGCCCCCTCCCTCTGCGCCGGCTGAGGGGCGGCCCGGACCGTACCAAGTGCGGGCGCGGGGGGGGGTTAACCCATGTTAGTTACAGGGGGAACCGCAGCGCCGCCCCCCGCTCCCTGAGGGTAATTAAACTGAAAGATAAATCCCTTAAGAGCTAAAACGGAGACGGAGGAATTTAGGCGGAGGGGAAACGGCGAAAGGCCCCCTTCATTCTGTCCTCCCCCCAACCCCCCGCCGGGCGGCGCTGTGGTGCAGGCCGGGCGGAAGTGAGGTGTCTCGCGCCGAGGCGCTTCCGGCTGAGGGAGGAGCGGCCTGAGGCGGGGGGCGCGGCGGCGGCGGCGGGGCCGGGTGAGTGGGGGAGGGGGCTGGGGGGGCTCGGAGCCTGAGTCGTGAGGGGAAAAGGGGGGATAAGGGGGCGGGGGGGGGTCGTGGCGGCGGTTTGGGGGTGGTTAGAGGGGGCTGGGGGGGGTTAAGGGGCGTGGGGGGGGCTTTGGGGGTGCTTATGGGGGGCTGTGACAGGGAAGGGGGGGCTTTGGGGGCGTTTAAGGGGGGTGTGATGCAGTGGGGGGGTCATTGGGGGCACGTAGATAGGGATTGAGAGATTTAGGGGGTGTGGGGGGGCTTTAGGGGCGCTTATTGGGGGGCTTTGGTATGAAAGGGGGTGTTTAGGGTATATAGGTTGGAGTGAGTGGGCTTTGGGGGTGCTTATGGGGGGTGTGATGCGGTGGGGGGGTGGTTGGGGGGGTCACGTAGATAGGAATGGGGGGTTTAGGGGGTGTGGGGTCTTTAATGGGGGTGTTTACGGGGGGTGTGATGCAGTTGGGGGGCACGTAGGTAGGGTTGGGGGGGTGTGAGGGGATTTTGGGGGTATTTATGAGGAGCTGTGATGGGGGGGCACGTTGGTAGGAGTTAGGGGGGCTTAAGGGGGGTGTGACGCAGTGGGGGGGGTGGTTGGGGGGCACGCAGGTAGGGCTGGGGGGGGTGTAGGGGGGTGCTGGGGGCACTTCTAGGGGGCTGTGACGTTTTGGGGGGAGGTTGGGGGGCATAGGTAGGGCTGGGGGGGCTTTGAGGGGGTTTATGGGGGGTGTAAGTAGGGGTGGGGGGATGTGAGGGGGTGTTGGGGGGTGTTTATGGGGGGAGTTTGGGGCAGGCACAGATGGGGGTGGGGGCACTTACAGGGTACAACAGCTGCAGGGGGGGGGAGCCACGAACGGGACCAAATTTGAGGCCAGACCCCGGGATTTAACAACCCCCAGCTCCCACCAGGCCCCAACCAGCCCCGATACCCCCCCGCTAACCCTTTTTTTCCCTTTTTTTTTCCCCAAAAACCCCCTTTTTTCCCCCCCCCACCCCCCCACAGGCGGCCGGGCCGCGGAGATGCTGTGCACGGCGGCGGTGATGGCAGGCAGCCTGGCGCTCACCACGGCCGTGGTGGCCCACGCCTACTACCTCAAGCACCAGTTCTACCCCACCGTGGTTTATCTCACCAAATCCAGCCCCAGCATGGCCGTGAGTACAAAAAAAAACCCCCCCCCGGGGCAAAGATTTGGGGCTGAAATCCCGCTTTTGGGGGGAGGAAGCGCGGAGCTGCCTCCCCGGTTGTTTTTCTGCGGGTAACGGCTGCGAGGAGCACGAGGTTTGTTCCTTTCCTGCCCCCGAAGCGTTCCCCAGCGGCTTTGCTGGCGGGTAATTAATTAATTAGGGGTGGTTGAGGGGAAACGAAGCCGGCGGCGGCGCGTGGAGTCACGCCTGAATGCCGTGGGGGGGCTCACTTCTGCTTTCAGGGCCCCAAAGTGGCCCTTTTTGCCCTGCAGCAGCCCCTTTTTCCCCAAAAATGCCCCCTTTTGGCCCCAAAGCGGCCCTTTTTGCCCTGCAGTGACCCCTTTTTCCCCCCAAATGCCCCCTTTTGGCCCCAAAGCGGCCGTTTTTGCCCTGCAGCAGCCCCTTTTTCCCCCAAAAATGTCTCCTTTTGGCCCCAAAGCGGCCCTTTTCGCCCTGCAGCAGCCCCTTTTTCCCCAAAAATGCCCCCTTTTGGCCCCAAAGCGGCCCTTTTTGCCCTGCAGCAGCCCCTTTTTCCCCAAAAATGCCCCCTTTTGGCCCCAAAGCGGCCCTTTTCGCCCCCCAACTGCCCCCTTTTCGCCCCCAAAGCACCTCTTTTTCCCCAAAAAACCCTCCCTGTCTCTCTTTCCCCCCGCAGGTTCTCTACATCCAAGCCTTCGTGCTGGTTTTCCTGCTGGGCAAATTCATGGGCAAGGTTTTCTTCGGGCAGCTGCGGGCGGCAGAGATGGAGGTGAGCCGAGCTTGGCCCGAAATCCTCCGATTTTGGGAGGGTTTGGGACTCCGGGGCTGAATCCTGTGGGGCTGAGGGGGATGTTAACAGGTTTTAGGGCTTTTTATTGGATTTTTGGGGGGCTCAGAAGTGCTTTATTAGACTTTTTTCCATCCTGGGGAGCAAAATTTTTAGATTTGGGGAGGATTTAGGACTCCAGGGCTGAATCCTGCAGGGCCAAGGGGAATGTTAACATGTTTTGGGACTCTTCTTTGATTATTTTTCCCATCCTGGAGGGCTTGAGAGCACTAAATCCTCCGGTTCAGGGTAAGTTTAGGACTCCAGGGTCGAATCCTGAAGGGCTGAGGGGAATGTGAACGGCTTTTAGGGGTTTTCAGTGGATTTTGGGGGGGCTCAGAGGTATTTTATTAGACTTTTTTCCACCCTGGGGAGCAAAATTCTCCAATTTAGGACTCCAGAGCTGAATCCTGAGGGGCTGAGGGGGATGTTAACAGGTTTTAGGGCTTTTTATTGGATTTTTGGGGGGCTCAGAATTGCATTATTAGACTCTTTTCCGCCCTGGGGAGCAAAACCCTTAACTTTAGGGAGGATTTAGGACTCCAGGGCTGAGTCCTGTGGGGCTGAGGAGGATGTTAATGTGTTTTTGGGGGGATTTCTTTGATTTTTCGGGGTATTGTGGGCTCCCTGAGCGCGCTGCCAGCTGCCTTTGTCCTGCAGCACCTCCTGGAGCGCTCGTGGTACGCGGTGACGGAGACCTGCCTGGCCTTCACCGTCTTCAGGGACGACTTCAGCCCCCGCTTCGTCGCCCTCTTCACCCTCCTCCTCTTCCTCAAGTGCTTCCACTGGCTGGCCGAGGACCGGGTGGACTTCGTGAGTGGAAAAAACAGGCGAAAAAGCTCGATTTTGGGTCCGGAGGGGATTTTTTTTTAGCGTTTCCTCCCTTTTCCCCGCAGATGGAGCGCAGCCCCAACATCTCCTGGCTCTTCCACTTCCGTATCGTGTGTGAGTGGCGCCTTCCCCCCCCCCACAGGGCCGCTTCCCAGCCCGGGGGGGGCTTTGCCCCCTCTGCAGCTGGGCAGAAAAGATAATTTCGGTGCCTTATTTGCATAAAAAAAAAAAAAAAGCGTGGGGTGAGATAACGTTATCGGGGCCGCTCTGTTAGAGAGGGCCCAGCTGGGGATTTAACGAGCTCTGGGGTTTGGGTGGGGAGAAGGGGGTGTCAGGAGGGGTTTGGGGAGTGTTTTTTGGGGGAAAATGGGGTCCCTGGTGCATAGGAAGACACCTCTTGGGGGGAAAGTGGGATCTCAGATGTGTGGGAAAATGTGTTTTGGGCGAAAATGGGATTCCAGATGCGTAGGAAGACATGTTTGGGGGGGAAATGGGGTCTCAGCTGTACAGGAAAATGCTTTTTCTTGGGGGAAATGGGGTTGAGATGTATAGAAAAACATGTTTTGGGAGAAAATGGGATCCCAGATGTGTAGGAAAATGCTTTTTTTGGGGGAAATGGGGTCCCAGATGCATGGGAAAATGCTTTTTTTGGGGGAAATGGGGTCCCAGATGCGTGGGAAAATGCTTTTTTGGGGGAAATGGGATCCCAGATGTGTAGGAAAATGCTTTTTTAGGGGGAAATGGGGTCCCAGACATGTGGGAAAACGCTTTTTTGGTTGTGGGGAAGGGATTTGGAGACCCCGAACGGGCTGGGGGAGGAATTAGCAGGGGATTGGCCTTGCAAACAGGGGCTGGGACATGAGCGGGGGGGGTTCCTAACGAGCTGGTGGTGCTGCCAGCCTCGTTAGTGGTGCCAATTAACCCCCCTAACCGCCGCAGCCCTGATGTTCCTGCTGGGGATCCTGGATTTCCTCTTCGTCAGCCACGCGTACCACAGCATCCTCACGCGGGGAGCCTCTGTCCAGCTGGTTTTCGGCTTCGAGGTGAGGCCCCGCTCCCCGTTCCGCCCCCAAAACCCCCCCAAAACGGGTCCTGAGCCCCCCCCCTGCCCTCTTGGTGCCCTGCAGTACGCCATCCTCATGACCATGGTGCTCACCATCTTCATCAAGTACGTGCTGCACTCCATCGACCTGCAGAACGAGAATCCCTGGGACAGCAAAGCCGTCTACATGCTCTACACGGAGCTCTTCACGGGTACGCCGAGCTCCCGCCGCCCTTTTCCTTCTTTCCTCCCCAATTTATTTAGTTAGTTATTTATTTTTTCCCTTAAAATCCCCTTTTTCCCACCCCGTTGGGTTTTCTCAGCAGCGGGATTTGTGGGCGGAGGCGGGTAACGAGGTGGAACAACCCCCCCCCCCCCTAAATCCCCTCCTAAACCGCTTTTGGGGTCCCGTCCTGCTTCCCCCACCCCACAACTGCTTAAAACCCTTCCCTAATTTTCTTCTTTCCCCCCTCAGGCTTCATCAAAGTCCTCCTCTACATGGCCTTCATGACCATCATGATCAAAGTGCACACCTTCCCCCTCTTCGCCATCCGCCCCATGTACCTGGCCATGAGGTGAGCGGCTTCGGGGCGGCTTTTGGGGCCGGGGGCGCCTGGCTGTGACCCCAAATTTGTCCCCGTTGCCTCGCAGGCAGTTTAAGAAAGCCGTGACTGATGCCATCATGTCGCGCCGCGCCATCCGCAACATGAACACGCTGTGAGTCCCCGCGCCGAAAAATGAGGGGGAGGAGGGGGTTTTTTGGGGGGAAAACAACTCGTTTTTAGCATGGGAAAAGGGGTGGGAGGAGCTTGGAGGGTTGGGGATGCCCCAAAACCCCTTTTGGAGAGACCTCGGAGGGGGAAAGGGGCTGTGGATGCCCTTAAGACCCCCTTGGAAAGACCTTGTAGGGTAATGGATGCTGTGAAATCCCCCTTGGAAAGATCTTACGTGGAGAAAGGGGTCGCAGAATACCTTAAATTCTCCTTATAGGGGGAAAAACAGGTTGTGGATGCCCTTAAATACCTCTTGGAATGATCTTGTAGGGTCGTGGGTGCTGTGAAATTCTCCTTGGAAAGACCTTATAGGGACAAAGGGGTTGCAGAATCCCTTAAACCCTCCTTGGGAAGACCTCGTAGGGTTGCAGATCCCGTGAAATTCCCCCTGGAGAGACCTTGTAGGGTTGTGGATCCCGTGAAATCCCCCTTGGAAAGATTGTATAGGGACAAAGGGGTTGCAGAATCCCTTAAATCCCCCTTACAGAGGAAAAAGGGGTTGTGCATCCCCTTAAATCCCTCTTGGAGAGATTCTATATGGAGAAAGGGGTTAAAAGATGCCCTTAAATCCCCCTTGGAAAGACCTTTATAGGGTTGTGGATCCCACGAAATCCCCCTTGGAAAGATCTTACGGGGAGAAAGGGCTTGCAGGTGCTCTTAAACTCCCCTTGGAGAGGCCTTATAGGGCAAAAAGCATTTATGGATCCCCTGAAATGCCCCTTGGAGAGACCTTATAGGGGAAAAAAGGGTTGTGGATCCCCTTAAATCCCCCCCTAGGAGAGACTTTACAGGGAAAACCTCTTTGCAGACACCCCCAACCCCCCCCTAAAGCTTGATTTCAGCCACAAACCCCTGGAGGGGGTTTGGAGGTGCTGCAGGAGGCTGTTCCCGGTGCCTTTTCCCCCAATCTTTTCCCCGTAACCTCTTCTCGACCCCTTTCCCCCCGCAGCTACCCCGACGCCACCCCGGAGGAGCTGCAGGCCGTGGACAACGTCTGCATCATCTGCCGCGAGGAGATGGTGACGGGGGCCAAGCGCCTGCCCTGCAACCACATCTTCCACACCAGGTGGGGGCCCCGAGGACACCGGGGCAAAGATTTGGGGTCTTGGGGGTGGGATTTGTCCCACAGGACGAAGGGTTTGGGGTCTGGGGGGTGTTATTTGTCTTGCAGGACCAAAAAAATGGGGTCTGGGTTTTTTTTTTTTCACCTCTCAGGACAAAGATTTGGGGTCTGGGGTGTGAGATTAATCTCACAGGATGAAGGTTTGGGGTCTATGGGGTGTTACTTGTCCCACAGGATGAAGGTTTGGGGTCTGGGGGGTGCTATTTGTCCCACAGGAGGAAGGGTTTGGGGTCTGGGGGGTGTTATTTGTCTTGCAGGACCAAAAAAAAGGGGTCTGGAGGGTGTTGTTCACCACTCAGGACAAAGATTTGGGGTCTGGGGTGTGAGATTAATCCCACAGGATGAAGGTTTGGGGTCGGGGGGGGTGAGATTTGTCCCACAGGAGGAAGGTTTGGGGTCTGGGGGGTGCTATTCACCACTCAGGACAAAGATTTGGGGTCTTGGGGGTGGGATTAATCCCACAGGATGAAGGTTTGGGGTCTGGGGGGTGGGATTTATCCCACAAGATGAAGGTTTTGGGTTTGGGGGGTGTTATTTGTCTCACAAGATGAAGGTTTGGGGTCTGGGGGGTGTTATTTGTCTTGCAGGACCAAAAAAAATGGGGTCTGGGGGGTGTTTTTCACCTCTCAGGGCAAAGATTTGGGGTCTGGGGGGTGTTTTTCACCTCTCAGGACAAAGATTTGGGGCCTGGGGGTGGGATTTGTCCCACAGGATGAAGGGTTTGGGGTCTGGGGGGTGTTATTTGTCACGCAGGACCAAAAAAATGGGGTCTGGGAGGTGTTATTTGTCACGAAGGACAAAAATTTGGGGTCTAGGGGGTGGGATTTGTCCCACAGGACAAAAATTTGGGGTCTGTGGGGTGTTCCCTGTCACCCTGGACAAAGATTTGGGGTCGGGGGGGGGGTGTGACTTGTCAAGGTGGACGTAGATTTGGGGTCTAGGGGGTGTTACTCATCCTACGAGACAAAAATTCGGGGTTTTGGGGGTGTTATTTACCTCGGCGGTCAAAAATACGGGGTGTGGGGGTGTGACTTGGGGGCAGGGTGGTGGTAAAACCCCAAATCCTGCTTTTTTTTCCCCGGCAGCTGCCTGCGGTCGTGGTTCCAGCGGCAGCAGACGTGCCCCACGTGCCGCATGGACGTGCTCCGCGCCTCCCTCCCCGCGCAGCCCCCCCCGGAGCCCCCCGAGCAGCCCCAGCCCCCGCCGCAGACCCCACCGGCACCACAGCCCCCGAACTGTGAGCATCAGCACCCCAAAAAAGGGGAGAAAGGGACCCAAAAGGGGAAAACGCGCCCCAAAAATGGGAAACGTCGGCCGAAAGAGGAAAAAAAACGGCCTCAGAAAGGGAAAATGTGTCCCCAAAAGGGAAACCTACACCTGAAAAAGGGGGAAAATGTGCCCCAAAAAGGGAAAACACACCCCAGAAAGGGAAAATGTGCCCCCAAAAGGGAAGCCTACACCTGAAAAAGGGGGGAAAATGTGCCCCCAAAAAGGGAAAACACACCCCAGAAAGGGAAAATGTGCCTCAAAGAGGAAAAAACCTACTCCAGAAAGGGAAAATGTGTCCCCAAAAGGGAAACCTACACCTGAAAAAGGGGAAAAATGTGCCCCAAAAAGGGAAAACCCACCCCAGAAAGGGAAAATGTGCCCCCAAAAGGGAAGCCTACACCTGAAAAAGGGGAAAAATGTGCCCCAAAAAGGGAAAACCCACCCCAGAAAGGGAAAATGTGCCCCCAAAAGGGAAACCTACACCTGAAAAGGGAAAAGTGTGCCCCAAAGAGGGAAACGCTACCCCAGAAAGGAAAAATGTGCCCTAAAAAGGGGAAAATGCACCCTGAAAATGGGAAAAGTCTGCCCCAAAGAGGAAAAAAAACAGCCCCAAAAAGGAAAAACTTGCCCAGGAAAGGGAAAATGTGTCCCCAAAAAGGGGAAAAATGTGCCCCACAAAGGGAAAAATGCGCCCCAAAAAAGGAAAAGGCTACTCCAGAAAGGGAAAATGTGCCCCCAAAAGGGAAACCTACACCCAAAAAAGGGGAAAAATGTGCCCTAAAAATGTAAATATGCCCCAAAAAAGGGGAAAACGTGCCCCAGAAAAGAAAAATATGCCCCAAAAAAGGGGAGATGCACCCCAAAGAGGAAGAAAGCTGCCCCAGAAAGGGAAAATGTGCCCAAAAAAAGGAAAACCCTCCCCAAAAGGGGAGAAGCCCATCCCAAAAAGGAAAAAGCTTGTCCCCGAAAATGGGGAAAAGCGACCCTAAAAAGGGAAAAACACAGCCCAGAAAGGAAAAAAACTCTCAAAAAAGGGAAAAGCTGGTCCTGAAAGGGGAAAATGTGCCCCAAAAAAGGGAAAACAGGTCCCCAAAAAGGGAAAAGCTGTCCCAGAAAGGAAAAAAGTGCCCCCAAAAAGGCAAAACACCCCAAAAAGGGGGGAAGAGCCACCCCAGAAAGAAAACCTGCACCCAAACCCACAGCTTTTTGCTTCTGGGATGCCCCAAAACTGTAGGATTTCAGCCTGGTTTCTGTGAAACTCTAAGCGAACAGCAAACCCACACCTTCAGGCAGTCATTTTAAGGCCATTTTGGGGTGTTTTGGCTGATTTTTCTCTTTCCCCCAGTCCCGCAGGGGATGCTGCTGCCCTTTCTCCTGGGCATGTTCCCCTTCTGAACCCAGAAAGTGTAAAACTAACCCTAAAAAAGGGAAAAACTGACCCCCAAAAGGGAAAATCAACCCCAAAAAAGAAAACTTCTACCCCAAACTACGGCTTTTTGCTTTTGGGGTGTCCCAAAACTGTAGGATTTCAGCCTGATTTTGGGGAAACTTGAGGCCAGCATTGATGCTGCGCCTGCAGCCAACCATTTTAAGGCCATTTTGAGGTGTTTTGGCTGATTTCTCTTTTTCCCATAGTCCTGCAGGGGATGCAGCCTCCTTTTCCCCTGGGCACATTCCCCTTCTGGCCCCAAAAAGGGAAAAACGAACCCTAAAAAAGGGAAAAACTGACCCCAAAAAGGGAAAACCAACCCCCAAAAAAACTTCTACCCCAAACCACAGCTTTTCGCTTTTGGGGTGTCCCAAAACTGTAGGATTTCAGCCTGATTTGGGGGAAATTTGAAGCCAGCATCGAAGCTGTGCCTATAGCTGACCTTTTTAAGGGAATTTTGGGGTGTTTTGGCTGATTTTCTCTCTTTTTTTTTTTCCCCCCAGTCCCACAGGGGATGCTGCCTCCCTTTCCCCCGGGCATGTTCCCCTTCTGGCCCCCAGTGGGGCCCTTCCCTCCCGCCCCCAACGGCTCCGACAACCCCACTCCCAGCCCCTCTGCCGCTTCAGGTGAGCCTCACCCCCTCTCCCCACATCAATTTTGGGGCCAAACTTCCCGTTTCCCACCCCGTTAACCACATTTTTTTAACCCCTTAGCTCCCAGACCCGCCGACGCCTCCGCCCTTCCCCTCCCGCCCCCGTGGCTGGCGATGCCGTGGCCTCCGCTTTTCGGTAAGCCTCCGATTGATTCTTTAGGGGATTTTTGGGGGTTTTTTTCCTTTCGTCTCTCACCGTCGGCCCCTTTTAGGGTTCCCCCCGATGCCGGTGCCCCCCGCGGGCTTCGCGGGGCTGACGGCGGAGGAGCTGCGGGCGCTGGAGGGCCACGAGAGGCAGCACGTGGAGGCGCGGCTGCGCTGCCTGCGGGACATCCACACGCTGCTGGACGCCGCCATGCTGCAGATCAACCAGTACCTGGGCGTGCTGGCCGCGCTGGGGTAGGGCTGGGGGGGGATTTGGGGGGGTTGGAGGGATTTGGGGGGGTTTGGGGGAGCTGGGAAGGGATTTGGGGGGGTTTGGGGGAGCTGGGAAGGGATTTGGGGGGGGGTTGGGGGCATTTTGGGGGGGATGGAGGGG
>NW_022473967.1:0-13881 GCF_009819795.1 Aythya fuligula | reverse complement strand
GGGGACATGGGGTGGGATTTGGGGACGGGGGGGGGGGGCTGTTTTGGGGGGTCTCCAGTAACGGTTTTGGGGACATGGGGCTGGATTTGGGGGGTCCAGGAGACGGGGGCCGTGCTGGGGGTCTCCGGTAACAGTTTTGGGGCCGTGGCACAGGATTTGGGGGGTCCAGGAGACAGGGGCCGTGCTGGGGGTCTCCGGTAACGGTTTTGGGGACATGGGGCAGGATTTGGGGTTACAGGAGTTGGGGGCTGCACTGGGGGGTCTCCAGTAACGGTTTTGGGGACATGGGGCAGGATTTGGGGGGTCCAGGAGACAGGGGCCGTGCTGGGGGTCTCCGGTAACGGTTTTGGGGCCATGGGGCAGGATTTGGGGCCAGGAGGTGGGGGCTGCACTGGGGGGTCTCCGGTAACGGTTTTGGGGACATGGGACAGGATTTGGGGGGTCCAGGAGACGGGGGCCGTGCTGGGGGTCTCCGGTAATGGTTTTGGGGCCATGGGGCAGGATTTGGGGGGTCCAGGAGATGGGGGCTGCGCTGGGGGGTGTCCAGTAATGGGTTGGGGATGTGGGACAGGATTTGGGGAGCTGGGGGGGGGTCCATGCTGGGGGTCCCCATATCTGATAATGGGTTGGGGACAGGGAGTAGGATTTGGGGCCAGGAGGTGAGGGCAGTGCTGGGGGTCTCTGGTAATGGTTTTGGGGACATGGGGAAGGATTTGGGGTTACAGGAGATGGAGGCCGTGCTGGGGGTCTCCGGTAACAGTTTTGGGGACATGGGGCAGGATTTGGGGTTACAGGAGACGGGGGCCGTGCTGGGGGGTCTCCGGTAACGGTTTTGGGGCCATGGGACAGGATTTGGGGTTACAGGAGTTGGGGGCTGCACTGGGGGGTCTCCGGTAACGGTTTTGGGGCCATGGGACAGGATTTGGGGCCAGGAGTTGGGGGCTGCGCTGGGGGGTCTCCGGTAATGAGTTGAGGATTTGGGGTTACAGGAGTTGGGGGCTGCACTGGGGGGTCTCCGGTAACGGTTTTGGGGCCGCGGGGCAGGATTTGGGGGTGGTGGCACCGCGGCCGTGGCGGTGCAGGCAGGAAGGGTGGGCAGGAAAAGGGACAGGAAGGTGACGCTTCCCAGCGAGGGGACTTCCCAGGGCTGGCAGTGGGAATGTGACGCCGCCACCGCCCAGCAGGACTCGGGGACACCCGCGGAGCTGCCACCCATGGGACCGACCGCGGGGCTGCTGCCCCCCCTGCTCCTGGCCCTGGCAGGTAGAAGGGGAGAGGGGGTGTGGGGGGGGCACTGGGGGGCGTGGGGGGCTCACCCCAAAAAACTGTGGGAAAGGGGTGGTGGCCGGGGGGGGACGCGGCAGTGGGTGTGGGGCTGGGGTCCCGGTATGGGGCTGGGGTCCTGGTATGGGGCTGGGGTCCTGGGCTTTGGTTCCAGGCTCCCAGTTTGGAGCTTGGGGGGTCCTGGTTTGGGTTCCGGCCTCCCAGTTTGGAACTGGAGGGTCCTGTTCTGGGCTCCTGGATTTGGGGACGGGCTCCTGGGTTTTGGTTCCGAGCTCCCAGTTTGGTTCCGGGGTCCCAGTTTGGAACTGGAGGGTCCTGGGTTTGGGGATGGGGCCCTGGTTTGGTTCCGAGCTCCCAGTTTGGTTCCGGGGTCCCAGTTTGGAACTGGAGGGTCCTGTTCTGGGCTCCTGACTTTGGGGACGGGCTCCTGGGTTTTGGTTCTGGGCTCGCCCTTTGGTACTGGGGTCCCAGTTTGGTTCCGGGGTCCCAGTTTGGAGCTTGGGGGGGTCCTGTTTTGGGTTCTGGACTCCTGGGTTTGGGGCTGGGGCACTGGTTTGGTTCCGAGCTCCCAGTTTGGTTCCAGGCTCCCCCTTTGGTTCCGGGGTCCCCGTTTGGTTCCGGGCTCCCAGTTTGGAACTGGAGGGTCCTGTTCTGGGTTCTGGGCTCCTGAATTTGGGGACAGGCTCCTGGGTTTTGGTACCGGGCTCCCAGTTTGCTTCTCCCCACCTCTCAGTTTACACCTTGGCGGGGGGGGGGGGGGAGGATCCTCCTCCAGCTTTTGGGGTCCTTCTTGGGGCTTTTGGTTCTGGGGGTCCCGCATTTAATTCCTACTCCCATTCTGGGGCTGGGGGGGCTCCCGCTGGTGCAGGGCCCCCATCCCCGCTGGCTGCCCATTGGGGGGGGGGCTCTTTCAGGGGCCGCCCGGGGCACGTTCACGGTGCGCGCTGAGCCCCGGGTGGCCGTGGTGCCCTTCGGGGGCTCGGTGGCCATCAACTGCAGCCACAGCGCCTGCTCGGACCCCGAGACCACCTTGGGGCTGGAGACATCGCTCACCAAAAACGCCACGGAGGCCGGCGGCAGCTGGCAAAAATTCCTCCTGGTCAACGTCTCCGAGTGGAACCCGCAGCCTGCCCTCTGCTACGCGACCTGCGGGGAGCAGCGGGCCACGGCGCCCGCCGCCGTCCTCGTCTACCGTGAGTGCTGGCGCTGGACAAATTGGGGGGACGGCGGCACCGTGGGGGGTCCCGGCTGCACCCCATAACTTGGCGTCTGCCCCCCACCCAGGGGTGCCGGAGCGCGTGGTGCTGGATCCGGTGTCCCCCGTGGCCGTGGGCGAGAGCCGCAACCTGACGTGCCGGGTGGCGGAGGCGGCCCCGCTGGCCAACCTGACGGTCACCCTGCGCCGGGGCGGCGAGACGCTGCGCACCCAAAACTTCGGGGCCGCCGTCGGCAGCGCCAGCGTGGCCGTCAGCCACCCGCTGACCCTCGGCCCCGGGGACCACGGGCAGGACGTCTCCTGTTGCTTCAACCTGTCCCTGGAGCCCCACCGGAGCTTCTCCAACTGCAGCGCCGTGCCCGTGCAGCTGACGGTGTACGGTGAGGACCTGCACGGTTCGGGGCATCCCGCCCCTTTCCCTTCGGCCACCACTTTCCCCTTTTTTTCTCCTCAGCCGCCCCTTTGCCCCTTTCCCTTTCACTTTCCCCTCGGCCGCTCCTTTCCCTTTCGCTTTCCCATTCAGCCACCCCTTTCCTTTTCCATTTTTACCCCTTGGCCACCCCTTTTCCTCTTTCCCTTTCACTTTCCCTTCAGCCACCCCTTTTCCCCTTTTCCCCTTTCCCTTTTTTCCCCCTTGGCCACCCCTTTTCCCCTTTCCCTTTTTCCCCCTTGGCTGTCCCTTTTCCCTTTTCCCCTTTCCCTTTTTTCCCCCTTGGCCGTCCCTTTTCCCTTTCCCCATTCTTCCCCCTTGGCCATCCCTTTTTCCCTTTCCCTTTTTTCCCCTTGGCCACCCCTTTTCCCCTTTTCCCCTTTCCCTTTTTCCCCCTTGGCCACCCCTTTTCCCCTTTCCCTTTTCCCTTTTTCCCCCTTGGCCACCCCTTTTCCCCTTTCCCTTTTCCCTTTTTCCCCCTTGGCCACCTCTGTTCCCCCCTTCAGCCCCCCCTTTCCCCTTTTTCCCCCCCTGCCTCCTTTTTTCCCCATCTCCACCCCCAACCCATTTCCAGCCCCCCTCCCATCCCTCTCACCCCGCTCCCATCAATTGGGCACCGCGGTGGCTCCCAGCCATCCCCAGGTGCCACCCCCTTTATTTTATTTTATTTTATTTTTATTTTTCCCCCCCCCCCAGCTGTCCCCATAAAGGTGATGCTGGAGCCGGTGCCGCGGATGGCGCCGGGCCAGAACTACACCGTGACGTGCCAGGTGGAGAGCGATGGGGTCATCCACAACCTGACGGTGACCTTGTGCCGCGGCAGCGAGGAGCTGGCGGCGACCACCTTCCCCCAGACCCCCAGCGTCACCGTGTCCTACGGCGTCACCGCCCGCAAGCAGGACCACGGGGAGAACCTCACCTGCCAGGCCAGCGGGCCCCGCTTCAACCGCACCTCCGCCCCGGTGACCATGGAGGTGGTGGGTGAGTCCCCCGGGGGCGCCCACGGCCCCGTCTCATCCCTGTCCTGTTCCTATTCCTGGTCCTGTGTCCGTCTTCTTGGCCCCATCCCTGTCCCCATCCCGTTCCCATCCCCATATTGTCCCCATCCCATCCCATCGTTGTCATCACTCGTCCCCGTCCCCATCCTATTTCTGTCCCCATCTTGTCCCTGATCCCATCCATTCCCTGCCCTCACTCTCATCCCTGTCCTTATCCCATTTCCATCCCGATCTCATCTCCGTCCCCATTCCGTTTCCATCCCTGACCTCATCTTCATCCGTCTCCATCCCATTCTGTCCCCATTCCCATTCTGTCCCCATACCTGCTCCCATTCCCATCTCATTCCCATGTCGTTCCTTTCCCTGTTCCCATTCTCTTCCCATCCCTATCCTCATTCCTGTGTTGTCCCTCTCCCCATCCCTGTTCCCATCCTCATCCCATTCCCATACCTCTTCCTCTCACCGTTCCCATCCTGTCCCCATCCTGTCCCCGTCCCATTCCCATCCCTTTTGCTGTCCTTGTCCCATTCCTATCCTCGTTCCCAACCTGTCCCCATCCCATTCCCATCCCATCCCATCCCTGCTCCTGCCCTCATTCCCCATCCCCATCCCATCCCTCCTCCTCCCCTCATTCCCTCATCCTCTCCCCATCCCATTCCCACCTCCGTCCCTGTCCCCATCCCCATTTCACCCCCCCCCTGTCCCCCCAGAGCCCCCGTCCTACGTCCTCCTGGCCCTGCTGCTAACGCTGCTGTTCGTTGCCGTGCTCGGCGGCGCCGGCTTCATCTACGCCGCCCATTACCACGCGGAGAAGTGCGGCATCTACCACCTGCTGCGGTGGCAGAACAGGGACAAGAGCTGAAGCACCAGGGGGGGGACACCCAGGGGGGGCTCCCAGCACCGTGCAGGGCCTCAGGAAGCAGCGCAGGGCGGTCCCTGGCTGTCTCATTAAATTTATTTTTTCCTGCCCTGATGCCGTCTGCACGGCTCCGTTCCCATCGGATCCATGGGGGAGGACGGGAGGGGGAGATCTTCAGTGGGGTGCCCCCCCCCCCTTGTAGGGCAGGGCTGGGTGCTCTGAGCACGGTCCCATCCTGCCAGCGTCCTCCTCCCTCTCTTTAAAATGTAAATTATTTATTTGGCACATTCCAGCGCGGCGGCGACGGCCTCGTTGCGTGAGGCCCCCCTCCCGCTGCAGTCTCCATAAAATTAGACGCCGAAGTGGCTAAAAAACCAACAACCCCCCCCAAAAAAAAATAAAAATCAAACCCAACCCCGTTACCTTGGGGACAGCATCATGACAGCCATCCCAGTCCGGAGGGTCCCCGTGTCCCCTGCGCTTTTGGGGACCCCCCCAAACCCATGCCAAGTGCGGGGCCAAACCCCGGCGGCGCGCAAAGCGTCCCTGCGTGTGGCGGAGGGGCCGTCCCCGTCCCTCAGGTGGGGGTCAGCTGGATGCCAAACACCTCCCCGCGGCCCCCTGCGTCCCCCCGGTGCACGCGGGCACCTTCCGAGGTGCCCTCGGCGTCCCTCACGTTGTACTCGCCCTTCTTGCACGCCGTCGTCTTCAGGTAATAAATCCCCGCCGCCGCCAACCCCAGCACGGTGACGGCGCCCAGCACGCCCAGTGACACCAGTAGGGCCAGCCGGCTCTCTGCGGGGCGACAAGGGGACGCCGGTGATGCCACCCCGGTGCCGGTGCCATCCCCGGTGTCCCCCATACCCTGCGCCTTTGGCTCACCGTCCACGCGCACCACCACGCTGCCGGCGCGCCGGCCGTGCCGGTTGGACGCGGTGCAGGTGTAGACGCCCCGGTTGGCGGCGGCCGCTCGCGCCACGGCCACCGAGCGGTTGTCGGCGCCGAAACGCAGGTTGGGGGCGGGCGGCAGCGCCCAGCCGAAGGTGGGGGGCGGCAGCCCCTCGGCACGGCACTCCACGCTGAAGCTCGCGCCGCGCGAGACGTTGGCCGAGGGCACCACGCGCAGGCTCACCGCCACCGGGCTGTCTGCGTGGGGAAGCAAAAAAAAAACCCCCAGTCACCCCTTTTTTTACCCCAAAACGCCCCCCGTTTCCCTTCTTTCCCCCCCCCAACGCTCCCCGTGCCGCGCTCACACTCAACGGTGATGGTGATGTTGCGGAGAGCCGAGCCGTGCGCGTTGGTGGCTCGGCACTGGTAGGTGCCGGCGTGGGCGCGGGTGACGTTGGGGCTGGCCGGGGGGGCCTGGGGGTCCCCCAGCTTGGCGCAGGCGACGTGGGGCAGGGGGTTGCCGCTGGCGTTGCAGCCCAGCTCCGCTGCTGTCCCCTCCACCCAGAGCCGCCGTGCCGGGCAGCCGGCCTCGCCGATGCTGGGCTCGTCTGCGGGGAGAGAGGGTGAGGGTTGGGGTCTCCCGTGGCATCCCCGGCATGGCCACGGGATCCCCAGCATGGATATGGGGTCCCCGGCATAGCTGTGGGATCTCTGCCGTGGATAACGGAATCTGCACCGTGTCCAGATCCCCAAAACAGCCACAGCATCCCCGGCGTGGCTCTGGGATCCCCGGCATGGTCACCAGGTGCCTGGTATGGCTGTGGGATTCCTGGTGGAGCTACAGCATTTATGGCACAGCCGGGACCCCTGCCGTGAATAAGAGCATCCGTGCCATGGCCAGATCCCCCAAAACAGCCATGGCATCCCTGGCACGGCCACGGCATCCCTGGCATTGCTATGGGATCCCTGGCACAGCTGGCATCCCTGCTGTGGCCAGATCCCCAAAACAACCACGGCATCACCGGCGTGGCCACGGCACCCCTGGTGTTGTTACGGGATCCCCGGCACATCCCCGGCATCCCTCGCACCGTCAACAGCATCCTCGGCACGGCTGCGCCCCCAAAAACACCCCCAGCACATCCCTGGCACCTCCAGGTCCCCGGCACAACCACGGCACAACCACGGCACCGCCGGCACGGCCGTGGCCCCCCCCAGGCTCCCCCTACTCACACTCGACGCTGACGTAGACGCTGCGCAGCGCCGAGCCGTGCTTGTTGGTGGCCCGGCACGTGTAGCGCCCGGCATCGCTCCGGCTGACGGCCCGGCCACCCCCGGTGCCGGGGGGGCCCTCGTCGCGGGTGCAGCGGGTGCTGGGGGCCGGGTCCCCCTCGGCGCGGCACGCCAGCTCGCGCCGCTCGCCCTCCACCCAGGTGCGGTGCGCGGGGCACCCGCTCTCCGTCAGGCTGGGCTCATCTGGGGGGGGGACACGGGGTCGGTGAGAGAATGGCAGTTACAGGACTATAGAATTAGAGATTTACAGAATTATATAGAGAATTAGAGATTTACAGAATTATTTAGAGAATTAGAGATTTAGAGATTTACAGAATTATATAGAGAATTATTAGAGATTTACGGGATTGGAGAATTAGAGAATTTCAGGGTTACAGAAATTTAGAATTAGAGAATTAGAGATCTACAGAATTGGAGATTTACGGAATTAGATAATTATAGAATGTCAGGATTGCAGAATTTTTGAATTAGAGAGTCATAGATTTACAGAATTATAGATTTATAGAATTATCGAACTACAGAATTAAAGAACTATAGAATTAGAGAATTTCAGGATTACAGAATTTTTGAATTACAGAATTTCAGAATTGCATAGTTTTTGAATTAGGGAATTGGAGATTTACAGAATTATAGAACTATATAATTAGACAATCATAGAATTTCAGGATTACAGAACTTTTGAATTAGAGAATTAGAGGTTTACAGAATTATAGATTTACAGAACTATAGATTTACAGAATTATAGAATTATAGATTCACAGAATTATAGAATTACAGATTTACAGAATTATAGAATTTCAGGATTCAAGAATTTTAGAATTAGAGAACCATGGATTTACAGAATTATAGATTTATAGAATTATAGAACTTCAGGTTTAGAGAATTTTAGGATTAGAGAACTGTCGATCTACAGAATTACAGAAAAAGGCTAACAAAATTAGAGAACTGAGGCCAAACACCCCCAGCTCAGCCTCCGAGCATCCTCACCGCCTCCCCCCGGGGACGCTGCCTCCCTCGCCCCGCGGTGTCACCCCCCCGTCCCCGTGCCCCCCGCCCCGGCGCCCCGTTCCCGACCCCACTCACACTCCACGCGGACGGTGACGAGCCGGCTGCGTGTCCCCAAGCTGTTGGTGGCGTTGCAGAGGTAGGTGCCGGCACGGGAGCGGGTGACCAGCTCGGGGCGCTGGGTGCTGACGGTGGCCCCGTCACGGGTGCAGGTGACGGTGGGCGCGGGGTTGCCGGTGGCCCCGCAGGACAGAGCCTCCCGCGTCCCCTGCAGCCACGTGCGGTTGCTCGGGCAGGAGCTCGCCTCCATTTCGGGCATGTCTGGGGGGGGGGAAAGAGGGGAGGATTGGGATGGGGGAAGGCAGCGGGGTTGGGGGGGTGTGTGGGGATGGGGTGGGATGGGGATGGGGATGGGGTGGGGACGGGGATGGAAAAGGAGGTGGAATGGGATGGGATTGGGATGAGATGGGGACAGGGATGGGATGGAGATGGAATGGGGTTGGGATGTGATGGGAACAGGGATGGGATGGAGATGGTGATTGGGATGGGGATTGGGATGTGATGGGGACAGGGATGGGTTGGGGACAGAAATGGGATGGGGGTTGGGATTAGGATGGGAATTGGGATGGGGATGTGATGGGAACAGGAATGGTATGGGGATGGAGATGGAATGGGATTGGGATGTGATGGGGACAGGGATAGAAAGGGGACAGGATGGGGCCCCACACCCTGCACCCATTTCATCCCCAGCGCTCCCCGCTCTGCCCCAGCAGACAATTGGGATTTCCACCCCCCACAGCCACATTCTGGGCTCAAAGGGGCCGGATTCGGGGCACGTGCCGGACTCACACAGCACAACGAGCCGAGCCTCGGTGTCCTTCGTCACCGTGCCGTCCCCCACGGCCAGGCTGGCCCGGCACCCGAACCAGCGCCCGTCGTCCTCCCGCTGGGCCACCAGGCGCAGCTCCAGCTGCGGCTGCGGCCCCTCGGCCAAGACCCCCCCGTCGGCGTCACGGAGCTGCAGCCGCACGGCGGGGGGCTCGGCGGCGGCGGCACGGCACGTCACCGTCACCTCGCCGCCCGCCGGCACCGGGCTGAGCTCCAGGACGGGCGCCGGGAATCCTGCGGGATGGAGACAGAGAGCTCAACATTTGGGGTGGGATTTAGGGGACGCCCCTCAGCCGACAGCCTCCCCTCTGAGGGCTTACGGTAGACGTGGAGCTGCGCCCGCGCCGTCCGTGCCGCGGCGCCCACGGTCACGGTGCAGTTCAGCTCCTGGAGCCCCGCGGTGCGCGGGGAGAGGCGGGTGCTGGCGGTCAGCGTGTCCCCCGCCTCCGTCACCGCCACGTCCAGGCTGCGCCCGTCCAGCACCAGGGAGAAGTGGGCGTCCTCGGCGGGGAAGGCGCCGACCACCCGGCAGCTGGCGTTGGCGGCGGCGCCGGCCTCGAGGCGCACGGGGGCCTGCAGCTGCGGTGGCTCGGGGAGAGCTGTGGGGACGCGGTGGCACCGTGAGGGGACCCCGGGGCTCTGCAGCCGGAGAGCGAGGGGACCCCCGCGGTGAGGGGTGGGTGGCGGAGGGGGGAGCGGAGAGCACGGCACGGAGACGTGCGCGGTGAAGGTGGGGGGTACGGGGTGGGATGGTGGGGTGCATTGGGATGGGTTTGGAAATGGGGAGGGGGATGGGAATGGGGCTGGAAATTGGGGGGGGGATGGGGATGGGGATGGGATGGGGATGGGGAGTGGAATGAGGCTGGGGATGGAGCTGGGGACAGGATGGAGATGGGATGGGGACTGGGATAGGGATGGAAGTGGGATGGGAAGGGGTGTGGATAGGGATGGGAATGGAATAGGGATGGGGATTGTATTGGGATGGAGATGGGATGGGGACTAGGATAGAGATGGAAGTGGGATGGGAAGCGGTGCAGACAGGGATGGGAATGGAAGAGGAATAGGGATAGGCTTGGGATGGGGACTGGAACAGGGAACAGGGATGGGGTGGAGATGGGGACGGGGCCAGGATCCGAATGGGACCAAGGTCAAGATGCTCCGAGCCGCGCCGCGGGTCCTCACCGTACACCGCCAGCTTGACGGGCACGGCGGCGCGCGCGAAGAGCGGCCCGTGGGGGCGCAGGGACAGCTCGGCGTGGCAGGTGACGTCCTGCCCGTGGTCCCCGGGGCCGACGGTCAGCAGGTGGCTGACGGCCACGCTGGCGCTGCCGGCGGCGGCCCCGAAGTTTTGGGTGCGCAGCGTCTCGCCGCCCCGGCGCAGGGTGACCGTCAGGTTGGCCAGCGGGGCCGCCTCCGCCACCCGGCACGTCAGGTTGCGGCTCTCGCCCACGGCCACGGGGGACACCGGATCCAGCACCACGCGCTCCGGCACCCCTGGGGGGGGGGGCAGATGCAGAGCTGTGGGGCGCAGCCAGGACCCCCACCATGCCACCATCCCCCTTGTCCATCGCCAGCACTCACGGTAGACGAGGACGGCGGCGGGCGCCGTGGCCCGCTGCTCCCCGCAGGTCGCGTAGCAGAGGGCAGGCTGCGGGTTCCACTCGGAGACGTTGACCAGGAGGAATTTTTGCCAGCTGCTGCCGGCCTCCGTGGCGTTTTTGGTGAGCGATGTCTCCAGCCCCAAGGTGGGCTCGTGGTCCGGGCAGCCGCTGTGGCTGCAGTTGATGGCCACCGAGCCCCCGAAGGGCACCACGGCCACCTGGGGCCAGGCGCGCACCGTGAACGTGCCCCGGGCGGCCCCTGAAAGAGCCCCCCCGGGGGCAGCCAGCGGGGACGGGGTCCGTGCCCCAGCGGGAGCCCCCCAGCCCCAGAACAGGAGCCTGGCACTAGACTGGGACCCCGAAGCAGACTGGGAGCCAGGAACCAAACTGGGAGCCCAGAACCAAACCCAGGATCCCAGAACCCAGAACAGGACTTCTGAGCTCCAAACTGGGAGCCCAGAACCAAAGGGGGAGCCTGGAACCAAACTGGGAGCCTGGAACCAAACTGGGACTCCGGAACCAAACTGGGACTCTGGAACCAAACTAGGAGCCAGGAACCAAACCCAAGAGCCCAGAACCAAAACGCAGGAGCCCACCCCAAAACTAAACCCAGGAGCCCAGAACCTGGAGCAGGACCCCCCCCCCCCCAACTCCAAACCAGGAGCCCAGAACCAAACCCTGAAACCTGGAACCAAACCAGGACCCCTGCCCCTCACGCAGGACCCGAACCCTAAACCCAACCTCAAAACCCAGGGCCCTACCCCAGCTCCAAAACCAGGACCTCAGAACCCAGAGCAGGACCCCTGAGCCCCACACCAGGACCCCAGAACCAAAGCCCAGGGGCCCCAACCCCATAACTGTGACCTCAGAACCAAACCAGGGACCCCTGCACCAAAACCTGGGACCCCAGCCTCAAACCCAGGACCCCAGAACCAAACATGGACCCCCAGCCCCAAAGCAGGACCCCAGAAACCAAAGTCAGAGACCCCCCAGAACCCCAAATCAGGACCTCAGAACCCACAGCAGGACCCCCAAACCCCGAACCGGGAGCCTGGAACCAAAACCCAGGACTCCCAGCCCCAAAACCTGGGACCTCAGCCCCCAAACCCAGGACCCCAGCCCCCCTCCAGGACCCTAAACCCACTCCAAGACCCCAGCCCCATACTCGGGGACCCCAACCCCATGCCAGCACCCCAGCCCCACACCGAGCCCCCAGCCCCTAGCAGGGCTCACCCCCAGCACCCCCCCCAGTTCCTCGGTTCCATGGGGATCCCCCCCCCCTATAATTACAGGTCAGGGGATCCCCTCCCATAATTACGGGTCTTGGGGTCCCCCACCCCAAAACACGGGGTCCCCCACCCCAAAAAACCCTCCCCTGGTGCTCCCCCCCCCATACCTGCAAGCGCCAGGATCAGGGGGGGCAGGAGCCGTGCAGCCGGCCGGGGGGGGGCCATCGGGTCCGGGCTCTGTTATTTTGGGGGGGGGGGGGGTGATCAGGGAGGATGAGGATGAGGATGAAGATGAGGATGGGGATGAAGACGTGGATGGAGATGAAGGCGAGGATGGGGATGAAGGCGAGGATGAGGATGGGGATGAAGGCAGCTCCTCGACGCTGCGCACCGAGGCTCCTCCCCCCCCCCTCCGCCCCCGATAAAGCCCCCCCCACACTGGGGGGTGGGGGGTGGGAGCCGTGCCCCCCTCCAACCCCCCCCCCACCCGTGTTCGGATTGCACGAGTGGGTGCCGCGTGGGTGCAGCGCCAGACGTGCAGCTCTGCCCACGCACCCACCTGGGGAGGGGGGGACACGGGGCGGGGGGGTGGGCACGGGGAAGGGGGGGAGGTGAGGGGGAGGAGGGCTGCAAAGGGACCCCCGGGGTGTGGGGGGGGCGGTCTCGATGCGTGGGTGCTCCCCCCCACCCATGGAGGGGGCTGCGTGGGAAGAAGGGGGCTTGGTGTTTGTGGGGTGTGCACCTGCAGGCGTGCATTGCGTGGGTGCGTTTGCGTGCATTGCGTGTGCATTGCGTGTGCATTGCGTGTGCATCTGTGTGCACAGTGCATGTGCATGTGCATTGCATGCATGCCCATGCACATGCATGCATGCAGGGCGTGTGACTCGTGCACTGAGTGTGCATGCGTTAGGAGTGCATCGTGTGCATGGAGGGGGCGTGCATTAATTGTGCATGTTCATGTGTGCATCATGCGCATGCAGGCATGTATTTTGTGTGCATGCAGGTGTATTATTCGTGCATGTTCAGGCGTGCATCATGTGCATGCTGGTGTGCATCGTGTGTGCATGCAGGCGTGCACTATTTGTGCATGTTCATGCATGTATTGCGTGCACGAAGGCGTGCACATTGTGTGCATGCAGGCGTGCACTATTCGTGTATGTCCACGCATGTATTGTGTGCATGAAGGCGTGAGTTATGTGTGCATGCAGGTGTGCACTATTTGTGCATGTTTGTGCATGCATCATGTGCACGCAGGTGTGCATTATTCGTGCATGTTCACACATGCATCATGTGCACAAAGGCATGCATTACATGCTCATGCGAGTGCATTTTATTTGTGCATGCTCAGGCATGCATTGCGTGCACAAAAGCGTGCATCACATGTGCATGCAGGCGTGCACTGTTCGTGCATGTCCACGCATGTATTGTGTGCACGAAGGTGTGAGTTGTGTGTGCATGCAGGTGTGCACTATTCGTGCATGTCCATGCATGTATTGTGTGCACGAAGCGGTTCATTTCATGTGCAAGCAGGCGTGCACTATTCGTGCATGTTCAGGCGTGCATCGTGTGCGTGCAGGTGTGCATCGTGTGTGCATGCAGGCGTGCACTATTTGTGCATGTCCATGCATGTGTTGTGCGCATGAAGCGGTTCATTTCATGTGCAAGCAGGCGTGCACTATTCGTGCATGTCCAGGCGTGCATCCATGTGCATGCAGGTGTGCACCCCGTGCGCTTGCTGGCGTGCATTTTGCTCACACCGGTGCATGCCATATGTGCCTGCTGCCGCGCCGCGTGTGCATTGAGCCGCTCCCCGCGTGTGCACCATGCATGAAGACGCGTGCTGCTCATGTGCAACCCCGTGCCCACCACCGTGCAGCCCCCAGCCCACCCCGTGCAGCCCCCTCCGTGTCCCCGTCCCCCCCGTGGGCGCAGGCGAGGCGTGATTCACCCGCCGAGCGCAGCACGCTCCGTACCTCGCCGCGGCCCACGCAGCCCCGCAGCGCGGCGATGCCGAACCGCCGTGCCCACGCCGCCCACGGTGCCGTGCCCGCACCGGTGCTGGTTCCAGTACCGGTGGCGGTGATGCCGGTGGATGAGCTGAAGCAGGCCGTGCCGTGCCAAGCCGTGCCGTGCTGTGCCGTGGCGGCCAAGCGGGAGCCGGTGTCATGCCGGGAGCGAGCGACGGTGCCAGCG
>NW_022473966.1:0-14375 GCF_009819795.1 Aythya fuligula | reverse complement strand
AACCGATGTTGGCTGCCGGCATCTACTGGCCATTTAAAACGGTTCTTTTCCTTTTGACCTAATGTACAGAAAACTGCTAAAAAATTGAAATATTTCCTTACCTCGCCAATTAAGGCAGTACCATCAGATCCGTTAATCCAAACTTTACTGCTTTCTCCCCTCTGATAGGATGGGTATTTCGAACCGTTTGCAAGATTCTCAGTGCTAATAGCTGGATCCTAAAAAAATGGAAATAAAATTACAAAACTACAGAAAATGTGCACCCACTGTTATTGAGCCCAGCAACTCTAAGGATGTCAACTGTAGCAATGTTCAATTATCCTGATATTATTTAAGAAGGAAAAATAATTTGTTTCTTTTGAATAATACATAATATATAATATTCTGTATTTGATGTAATGTCACAGTAAAACGTGATTATAATTATTACCAATAATAATAAATGCTTACCAGTATGAGAACATATTTTTTATTATAGTTGTGCAGATAGCTTTGAAACTCAGGGAGATCTGCAAATTTCTCTTTGTCATAAGTAAAATCTTTCCTTGCTTCCATGTAATCAATATCTGTGTATTGAACGTCCTGAAAGAAAAGAAGCAATACTTGACTCTGGGATGTGCTGCATTTTGATTAAAATTTCTGGAAAATCAACTGATGCAATCAACTGGATGCAGGTGCTATTTTTAATGGTTATCCACCAGTCTTGTTTTTTTCATGAAACTGGGAAAAAAATGGCTCTTGATGCTGATGTTCTGTGGCTTCTGAGAGCATCAGAAAATCAGATATTGGGAAAACAAACTATTTTGGTTGTTTTCAGATATTGGGAAAACAAGCTATTTTGGTTCTTTCTGCTCAATTTCGCTGCCTTCTCCATGAAAAGCCACATTTTTACTCACGAAAGGAAGATCAACTGCTACGTTCCGCTCCACAACCGCCTTCACCTCGTCCAGAGACCCATAATCATAGCGACTAAGCTGAAAGCCGAGAGCCCAATAGGAAGGCAACGCCGGCAGTCCGACCAGCTGGAAATTAAAACCAAAAAAGGATGAGATTTTGGGGTCCGATTCCCTAAATTTGCACTCCTCAGAGGGATTCAGCTGGAGCATGAGAAGCCACATTTGATGCAATGCCCTTCAATTGTGAAGTTTTCCTAATTTTTTTTTCCCCCAAAAAACAGCCAAAAGCAAATGCTGATGCCAAGAATGACGTATCCATTGATACCCATTGAATTATTATGTTCTCCTTAAAAGAGTAAGCTCTTTTTAAAATAATTATAATATTTACTAATTTGTTATTTAATATTTGAATGCTCAGAACTTTAACGTTCAACGTTCACCACTCAACGTTGCGACACTCAACGCAATTATTAACCAAACATCAATAATGCTGATTTTTGACGAGCAAAGCCAAAGGTTGGAGAACATCTGGCCAAAAATCAACCCTGACCAAAGCAGAATTACCAAAACCCAACTGCCCAGGGCCCCCGAGGGTGGATGCCTACCTTCACGTACTCCTGCACCACTTGCTCGGGAGTGTCACCTAAGAAGACATAAAAATCCAGAATTCCGCCAATTGTTCTGTAAGTGACTGCTGGCGCCGGTTGTAGGGCGAACTCTGCAAGCCAAAAAACACACAAAAATGGGATGGGATGTTTCCTAAATCTCCAATGACTGTTATGATGACATGAGATGGAAAAAATCAAGTAAACCCAAAAGCTAAATTACTTGAGCTTAAAATGAAAAGTTTTCGGCTCCTTCTAAAAATGTTAATTATCTCAATTTTTAAAATGTTTCTATTTACTTTCCTTTACAGTCCGAAACAAGAAATCCTTCTCATTGAATTTTCAGTCTCAAGACACTAGAATATTTCACTTCAGCATCCAAATAAGCACCATTTTCCTTAATTAAGGAAAATAAGCACAATTTGCCTTAACAAAGGAAAACTAAGGGCATATATTTGAAAGTGCTGTTTAAACTTAATTTTAAATTTAGGTTCTGCTTTTAATGTCTCTTTGCATAGGAAATATGAGGAAATCCTTGCCCTAATGACTGCGTTCACACATTTTAAGACAACTCCTTTCAAAATTTAACAGGATATTGTATACTTTAAAAACTGATATCAGCAGCTTTGCAGTGCAATAGCCCTGCAGATCATAGAAAAAAAGGGATTTTTTTTCTTTTTTTTTGGAATGAGTAGAGCTGTGGAGAAGGCGTGCTTACCCATGGCATTGCTGTTCATCAAGAAAACACCAAAAGAGGCTCCACTTGTGTCTTCCAAACACAAGAAGAAAGTCTGGACGCCGTATAAGTTATCCATGTTCTTGAAGGAAAACAGAAAAGATCATTAAAAAAACACAATATCTCAAAAAATGTATCACCTGCAAGGTTAAGCTTCTCAAAATGGGAATGTAAAATTTGCACAAAATTCAATGAAAGCCCAGATTCGAGGAAAACCTGTCTCTCTCGGAGCCATACGGATAAGACCTCAAACCTCTGATTAACAATTATTAAAAGGATGAAGGTTATAAATTCTACCAGGGATGGAAAGGAAATAAACACAACCATTTCTACAATGCATTTGGTTGTAGGCAAATGCAACCTGCCTTAGTCTGGGGTTGAAAAAGAAAAATAGAAGTAACAGCCCACAGGCAATATTTCAATATTTTAAAATAATAATAATTTGTAAGTACTGAGCCATTCTCCTGAATCCTATTTCAACAAGAGGATCAGTGCTGCATTAATATAACTTCAACGTGCCAGAAATTATATCAGAAATGTCATTATTATTTATTTATTTTTATTTTTTGCAATATTACCTTGTCGAGAACTAGCACACTCTAGCAGATATTTCTTTTTTCTCAAAAAGGCCAAAAGCTAGGAATAACTGTAGTGATAATCGTTTGAATTGATAATCATTTGACTATTTCACCCAAAGATACAAACAAAAATATATTCAGAACGGGAATCCAAACTGAAAAAGCAATAATCTGCTTCTTGGAAACTGGATCAATTTGTGGAGAAAAAAAAAAAGCTGGGGGGAAAAATAAGTAGGAAAAAAAACATAAACAGCTGATAGAGCTATTATGTTTTGTAAATCAACAGCTGCCAAATGCGTTATTTCCTGAGCAACGAGGGAAAGTGTTGTACCGGCCAAGTTTCGCATGTGGCGAGGCACAGCCAAGCTGTTTTTTATTCTTTTTATCAGCAAACAAACAGTGTGAGATTTTGTTGCTCATGAGCTGATAGGCAGCATGTTACAACACCGCACAAATCGACCAAATCACTGCAAATATTGACCAAAAGCTATTCCACCGGCAATTTTACTGGGTTATATCTACCTTTTTGCAATCACATGCAGCACTCAGCACAGAATAAAATAAAATAAAATAATAAAGTAAAAACAAAATAAACATAAAATAAAATAAATAAATAAAATAAAATAAAATACATAAAATAAAATAAAATAAAATAAAATAAAATAAAATAAAATAAAATAAAATAAAATAAAATAAAATAAAACAAAACAAAACAAATTTTGGCGAGGTGCCAAACATGCAATATGTCCGGATCACAGGATTTGCCCAAAGAAAATATAATAAAATTTGCTTACTCCCGAAGGGGCAGAGTCCCGGCTGAACATGGGCCAGGTTTTCCAGTTGACATTGTGCTGGAATTGCTTGTGCACGTGCTCGCCAATGCCGTAGATGTTGCTGCTGGGGAGTTTCGTGGAGAGCTGCAAGAACTGGTCGGCGTACACCAGCGGGCCGATGGCGGTGTTGAACCTGGGGGGAATCGGGGAGAAAATGGGAAGGTCAGATCCGTTGGTGTCGCTAAACGCAAAATAAATAAATAAATAAATAAATAAATAAATAAATAAATAAATAAAATCCCAAGCCATTGATTTCAAAAGAAAATTCGAATTTGAGTTTTGAAGAAAGTGATTTTGTCGCTTGGTGTGTCATATTATGGCCAAAACCTTTTTTTTTTTTTTTTTTTTGGCATACCACACTAAAAATACTGCGTGTTTAAACAATAATTCATCATCAGTGGTGATTTTTTTTTTTTTTTTTCATTAAAAGCGACTTTGTTTTGCTCGTATTTAAATAAAAAGACGAAGGGTAATACAAACAACCCTCCAGAGTGTTGTTTCAAGCAGGTCCCCCTGGATTAAATGACGTGTTCTCCCCCTCCACGCCTCAATTAAATCAGAGGTGGCTTCCTGAACACCAGCTCCGTAATTAACGGCAAATTAGTCCCTAGAAAGGCTTTTAACAAAGCAAACAATACAAAGCCCGGAGGACGAAAGCAAATCCTAGCTAATTAAACTCGAAGAGTTGCTAGTGGTCAGGCTGGTAATCACTTCTTAATTGGTTTAATAAATATTTCCTCCAGGTGCTTCCGCCTTTTAACGGGCCCCGGTGTTGGTTTAGGTTTAGTTCATGTTTGGGTGTTGGTTTTTTTATTTTGCTAAGGAAATAAAGGGATTTAAATGCTTCACTTTTCATATTTTATTCCTATTTCACTAAAAGTAGCTTACTGCTGGCTGGTAGGAAAAAGTCCCATATTGTATGCATAAGGCACGGCCTGATATTGATGGTTGAGAATTGCAGAATGAGCTTAATTAAGACCAAATATATATATATATGTAGTGATTTTAAGTGCTGCCGAGGATTCGTAATGATCAAGGACCTGAGGACTAATTGCCCTGAATTTATGGCACAAAGCAGCTGTGAAGATTTCCCCAAAATTAAGGGGGAAAGAGGGTGCAGAGGCAACAGGGCAAAAGGTGACCCTGTGAGATGGAGCTCCCCATCGCCCGAATTTTGAAAAGAATATTTCCAATTTTACATCGAAAGAATATTTCCATGCTGTTCATCCATCTAAAGAAGAAAAGCAGGAGCTGGCACGCCCGAAAGAGCACCCAATGTGACCATACCTTCAAAATAAGATAAGATAAAATAAGATAAAATAAGATACATAAAATAAAATAAAATAAAATAAAATAAAATAAAATAAAATAAAATAAAATAAAATAAAGCAAAGCAACCAACCAACCAAAAAAAAAGAAGGTGATGTCACAATATTATAAATGAAAAGCTCCAAAGTTACTCACAGGACTTTTCCGTTGCTTACTCGGGTCACCCTGATGCTAAAGGGATTGCTCTCGACATCGACTCTGTATTTTAAATCAGAGGCCGCCGATCCGGTGAAGGGCACCACGTGCTCATGGGGGACTTCAAACCTTTTGTTTTGGGGGTCAGTGATCTGTAAAGGAACACCGGGACGTTAAACATTAATGAATGTAACACTTTCCAGATTTAACGTCTGATGAGACCAGTTATGGAAGAGATCTGACTGGGATGGACTGGGAATCGTGGATGGAAGGGGCCTTAGAGACCAGTTATGGAGGTGATCTGACTGGAGCCAGATATATATTCATATATATATTATTTCCCATCATCTCCTCTCTAAAGGAGAATTATGCTCAAATTCTGCATAATAATAGTTTTAGGCATTTCTCAGCATCTCACTTCCAGTCTTTCTGGACGTCCTATATTGGCTGGTTATAGCCAAATCCTCCCCAACTTCCACATTTCTGGCAGGAAAACGTGTGGCAAACACCTTCCATCCCCACCCCAGAAAATTAAAAAAAAAAAGGACAAAAATAGGGCAGGAAAAGTCCAGCCCAGGCTCAAAATCCATCAATGGCCACTGAATTTTACGCCACATAATAAAATGAATAAAAGTACTTACCCAAAGCTCTTTTTCTGATGAAAAGGGGGAAAAAATGGAAGTAGGATAAAAAACTCTATTTTGAGGGGATTTTTTTTCTGCATGAATGTTGCTGTGTTAAGGATTTTGTACCCATTGCTCTTCCGGGTACAAGAAAGGCTTCTCCTGGTCCGAATTTTTTCATTAGAAGCACAAGGAGTGCTAATTTTTGGTAGGAGCCACAGGACAAGAAAGAGGATTCATTACTCAATTAAATTAATTCCGTTATAATCTTGTAGAGTATCCCTTGTGCACCACCCAGGCCAAAGTTTTATAAAATAAACAAGTAAATAAATAAATAAATATAAAATAAAATAAAAATAAAATTAAATTAAATAAAATTAAAATAAAATAAAATAAAATAAAATAAAATAAAATAAAATAAAATAAAATAAAATAAAATAAAATAAAATCATTAAATTTGGAAAAACTCACCTTGAAGTGAAAGCGATTTTGTGTCTGATATTCCCCAGTGAGGAGCACGGTGTTGATGTCGTTCCCAAAAAGTGACGGTGCGGAGAGCCGGTTCAACAAAACTTGGAACCCTTGGGGTGGGGAAATTAAAATAAATAAAGCATAAAATCGCTGAATTTATTAGAATCCATGTGTGTTCCTACTTCTTGGTGTGTGAACTCACCCTGTGGAGTCGACTGCAATTCCCCCCCCGTTTTGTAGCCATGGTTGGAGGAGAAGTAGCACCAGGGCACGTTGGTGTCAACCTGGGGGCTCCAGCAGCAGCCACGGAGGTTGCACAGGTTCTGGTCCAAAACAAAGCAGAAAAGGTGATTTTTTCCACAAATAAATCCCCTATTATACAGTTTATGAAACACACACGAGGTGCAGCCACCAAAAACCCTACATAACACTTCCCATCCCTCAGCTCAGGGATGTGCCAACATATCACGACAAGTATGTGCCAACAAGAGTTTTGGGGACTGAAATGAGAAATTTGCTCATTAGTTCCGAAAATAAATTAAAAAGGAGGATTTGGGGATATTTGGTTCTTCCTTAAAGCCATCAGCAAATTAAGTTTTTTAAAGAAATTATTGCCATGGCAGGTGGGATTAAAAAAAAAAAAAAAAGTCATAGGTTGAGGAGGGTTTTAAAGCAAACGAAGTAATGTTTTTAAAATTTCTGCTTTAAAATTTTTAGCATTGAAGTAATGTTTTAAAAACATTAAAAATAAGGATAAATAAATAAATAAATAAATAAGCATTGATTTTGGTATAAAGACAAATCAATTGCTTCCTTCCTGACGTATAAATGTCTCCAAACGGAGCACCCGATGTGTCGATCATTCCAACCTCATGTTGAAAAACCAGAAATTTTCAAATTAGTTCCGCATAGCCTCAAATGGAGATAAAATCGACTTTATATAAAGCAATTAAAAAAAAAAATATATCAGTCTGTCATGTAAAGCACACGTGCTGGAGTAGTGACAGCAACCTTTCCAGCCCAATAAACCAATAAAACTTTCCAGCCCAATAAACTCCTTCATTTTTTCTGGAAGGAATTAAGTTGTTCATCCACGTTGTGAAAGAGTATCACATTTGAAAGCAAGATATGGGCCCTCTGTTGCTTCAAGCATCCAATTATTTTTGTTATCATTAGCAATACACGTCATTCCTGGGGTCAAAGCATCGCTGTGATAATATCCAGGGAATTTCATGGGGAACAAAGATCCACCAGTGTACTCAACCCAATACAAAGATCTCCAGGACTTTCCCAAGGCCAATTTCTCCCCATTTCAGTCAATGCAGAACCAGGCTGGATTTGGAGCAGCTCAGAACCACCCCAATTTCCCCCACTTTTGTGCAAAAGCCCAAGAAAAGCTCATTTTTATGGTATTTGGCTCAGTTTTGCAGTAAGCATAGAGATGCCTACAAAACCACCCAAGACAAACCAAAATTCACTTTAATTATAAAATATTTCAACTGCCTTAATGACTATTAAGACTGAATATTTTTAAAACAACTATTGGATATCAGAAAATGACTAAAACGAATGTTTGAGACCAGAAAACAATTATTAAATATCAGAAAACAGCTACTGAATATCAAAAGTGAACTATTTGTCCCATATCGGGGCATCCACCATCCTCTTCCTCCAACTTTCTCCTACCTTCCAATCATTCCTCTTTCCTCCCTAGCCCAAAAACTATTTCCATAAGAATATTAGAGGAGAATAATTAAATATTAATGCTTAAATAAGCTCATTGAGGTAGGAATTTAGAGCGTATGCTTTATAGCACATATCATAGAGCACGTATCGTTCACGTCCACCACTGGTGATGGAGCAGAGTCCACCCGAAGAAGGGGCCCGTGCCGTTATCAAAGTCATAATTTTATATAAATATTTAAGCTCACCCTGCCCTCTGGGCTATAAAAGCGACCTCCCAAATGCCGATAGAGGCAGCGGGGGCAAAAATAGCGAGCTTATCCAGAGATAACCTCGATAGCGGCGATAACCGCTGAACGTTGAACTCTGCCCCCAGGATCAAGGCAAGGCATGGCTGCTTTGTGTAAAATTCCACAGATCAAGCAGGGTTTTATCAGAAAAAAATGATAAATCTCCAGCTAGCACGCGTGCTGGTCATGGTAAGCGATACCAGGGCGTGTTCGCGAGTATCGTCGAGCTCGTATTCGAGCGTTTCATTTCCCTCGGTCCTGTGGCTGGCTAGGAAATGGTTATTTTCTCCCCATCCCTCTCTGCTCCGTAATTCTAGTTTTATGAGCTCATTTGCTTTGGTTTTTGTTTGTTTTGTTTTGGTATTTGGGATGAAAAAGAAAAGCAAGACGGATGCTAACTGGCTCTACGAGTTTCCACAAATCGAAAATTTCCCAGCCAACATTTAGCCCAAAATCTACTTAATATCGGAAAAAAAGAAAAGAGAAAAAAAAAAAAAGCAACAATAAATTGCCTTTTGTTACTTATTATTATAGAATTGTTCAGTTATTCCATCAAATCAACTTAACAGTCTTCAATAAGGAAAGAAATTTTCAATGCTTAAAAATCAATGGACACTTATGGGTGATGCACAATGTGAGATTTAAATAAATAAAATTTCCCCAAATCTTTGCTGCACTGCTGTGGGGAGAATAATTCCCAAAATACGTGATTCTCTGGTTTTATCCTCAAATTCTGCAATGTTTAATGCCTGTGATATGGAATGGTAGGAATGATGCACAACGTGGGACGCGCCATAAAAATATTTGATAATTAAATTCTTATTAAATAATTATAGAGTTCACTTCTGACATCACACCAAAAAAAAATGCACTTCTGGCAAATCATGATTCACCACAAAGCCAGGTTGCAGCAAAGCCTAGAGGAAATTTTCCCCAAATTGCTTCATTTGGGCCTAATTTTGTTCCCAACCCCAGTCCATGGCATGGGCTTTGTTGCTCCCTTGAGGAGAAAAATCAGACTTGATAATGGGCTGAAATTGGTTTTAAAAAATAATACTAATTTCTTTTCAATTTAATTTTTTAATTAAAAAAATAATAATAAATATTGGTTTAAACATTGGTTCAAAACTTTGAAATATTGGTTAAACATCGGTTTAAGAATTGGTGTTAAAAGTAGTTGTTAAAACTGGTTGTAAAAATTGGTTGTTAAATTTGGTATTTGCACACTACCATAATAATGCACTGGCAGGTTGAAAAAGTGTTATAAATAAATAAATAGTTTTGGTATAAATAACGTATTCTACTATTATGAAATGTGAGTAATTTTGGCTCTGGGTTTTGGCTGTAACACCTGGCTTTTGTGCGTTTTTGGGGTATTTCCAGACCTTGGTGGCGAATTGATCCGGGATGCAGTCGATTTTCTCGGCTGTTGTCACGCTCGGGCAGGTCGGGAAAAAATCTGCGAGGCGAAGGAACCCAAAGGTTAATTTGGGGTTGTGGATGAACATTTCACACCATTTAAGTTACCCAAAACCCAAATTATTGCCATGCTCTTGCAACTGGTGTTTGTTTCTTGCCCCTGGAGCACCCAACCACCATCATCCATCTGAACTGCTGCCACGTCTCCGGTTATACAAAATTTTACAACTGCCAAAACCAACAAATAGAGAGAAAAATCTTCGTTTTTTCATTATTATTTTTTTTTCAGGGTGTTTGTGAATGATTCCTGAAGTAATACAATAACAAAAAAATTAACATTTTTGGTTATTTCCTGCTATCGGCATGTGACTCCGGTTTACCTTTGGTTAATGATTAAAATGGGAGACTTGCCAAGAAGAGAACATCGTAAATTTTTGCAAAAGCGCAAGGAACAGAATGCACATTTTCTTACTTTCCCACATTTTCCAAGACCCCTACAACAGGCATTACAAGAATACCCTCAATTTCCGAAGGAATCCTTCCCATTCACCTCCAGAATCCAATTTCTGCAAAATTTTCATTGATTTTCTTTATCGGATTTTTGTCAAACTGATCTGAAAATTCCAAAACGGTGATTTTTTATTTTTTTTTTTCCCCAGAAATTGACACTTACGAGTATTGCCAGTATCGCCAGTATTTACTATTATTTCTTCCTTCGTCGTCAAAATGCCAATGAGGACGCAAGCCACAGCCACCGCCAAGCAGAAGAGGACGATAAAAATTATTTCCAATTTGCTGAATTTCGCCTTTCCCATCTATGGAGGAACACCGTTGCATGAGGAACCCCAAAGAAAAAAAAATTTGGAAAAGATGGAAATTATTTCTATTTTAAATTGTGCCCTTAATACACGTATTAACAAAAATTAAAATATTTCTAAAATAGCATTTAAAAAAAGCATTAGTTTCAATAATTCTCCTATTCCATACAATTCAAACCACGTGCAGGACACTGTTATTCGTCACATATTCCTGCAAAAGTATATTCAAAACAGAATTTTTACCAACTCTAATTAGAGTCTTTTTTATTTTTTTCTTTTTTGCTGAAATTCCAGAACCAAAATTGAAAAATTGGGTTTTGAAAAATTTGTTTAAAAAAAACAACTTTTGAAAAAAGTATTTTTTCAAACGACCAAAAATTTGTGTACTCTACCAGAGGAGACTGATATATTAAATATTAAAGTTTGTTAAAATAAAATTTTTGTGCAAGGTGGCTCTCCCAACCAACCATAAAATTCACTTCTTTTTTTTTTTTAAAAAAAAAAATCCAATTATGGAAGCACCCAAAATGAAGAAGTTTGAGCGCTAAATGTCTGCTCTCCCACAATTCAACTGCAGAGCAAAATTCCTAGAAAAACAGGAAAGCAACAAAATTCAGTAACGCACCTTACGGCCCTCCCTCCTTCCTTTCCAGCTCTGGTTTTGCGGCCGTAATTCCTGGTTTTATTCCGTCTCGTTATCAGCCGGGTGTGTCATTTGCTAACGAACCTGGCCAATGGCAGCTGCACGCGGCCGTAAATGGCTTTAATTTTTTATTTATTTATTTTTAAAGGTTTACAGTTTTGCTGATTCTGCAGAGCGGCCAAGGCAGGCGTTTCCCTGATTTACAGTACTACATGATAAAAAATAAATGAAAAAAAAAAAAACACATTTCTGAGGGTTTATTGCCCATTTGCACTGAGCCATGATTACCTGAAATTAAGGCATCAAAATTGGAAATAAAATTAGAATTAGAATGACATCGAGGCACTACAAATAAAATCAGAATTAAAATTAGGATTAAAAATGAAATCAGGTGATTAAAATTAAATTTAGAATTTGAATTAGAATTTTAGAATTAGAACTAGAGTTAGAACTAGAGTTAGAATGAAAATTAATAGAACTAAAATTAGAAATTAAAATTAAAATTAAAATTAAAATTAAATTAATTAAATTAAATAAAGGCATCATAAAGGCACCCTGGGTAAATCTCCACCCTCCTCCAGGACACAGGCACCCCCAAAATTTGCTTCTTTTGCACAGAAATAACAGAACACCTAACCAGGGACTCAGGAAATGAAAAAAAAATAATCAAAAGAAGAAGAGTAAGAATAAAAGTAATAGTAGTAATAATAGTAATAGTCATAATAATAATAATATAATACTAGTAAAATAATAATAATAATAATAATAATAATAATAATAATAATAATAATAATAACAATTATAAAAATAATAATGGTAATTATAATTATTATAATTAAAATAATAATGGTAATTATTATTATGGGCTGCTCCAGGAATTGCCGTGAATCACCGCTGGCTGATAAAAATTCCGAAAAAAAATTTTATTCTAAAACGAACTGGAAAAAAATGGGGGTTTTCTGACCCAAAAGCGCGCTTTTTGGGCCAGGAACGGAGGCCGGCGGGAAGGAGGCCCAGGAAATCCCGCAAACCTCGGTGTTATCTCCGAGCCTTCGTTAGGGCCGAGATAACGAGCGGGGGGCGGTCACGTGGCCGGCCAGCCCCGGGAGGTTTATGGCCGATGAAGGCCCGGCCCCGGTCGCCTTGGAGGCCCCGTTGGAGGCCACGGGGGGGTGTAAAGGGAGGATGCGAGGGCTCGGCCGGGAAAACGATCGCATTTATCGGGAGGGAGGAGCACGTGAAGTGTGGGGGGGGTGGGGGCGGGGCGTGGGTGTAGAGCGCCATGGCCATGGGTACAAAGCTTCATGGTCATGGGTGCAAAGCTTCGTGGTCATGGGTATGGGTGTAGAGGCTCATGGTCATGGGTCTAGAGCTTCATGGGCATGGGCATGGGCATGGTAGAGCTTCGTGGTCATCATGGTCATGGCCATGGGTCTAGAACTTCATGGTCATGGTCATCACGGTCATGGGTGTAGAGCTTCATGGGCATGGGCGTGGTAGAACTTTGTGGTCATCACGGTCATGGTCATTGGTCTAGAACTTCATGGTCATGGTCATCATGGCCATGGGTATAGAGGTTCTTGGTCATGGTCATGGGTGTAGAGGTTCGTGGTCATGGTCATCGTGGTCATGGGTGCAGAAGTTCATGGCCATGGGTGTAGAGCTTCATGGTCATGGTCATCATGGCCATGGGTATAGAGGTTCATGGTCATGGTCTTGGGTGTAGACCTTCATGGGCATGGTAGGCCTTCATGGTCATCATGGTCATGGTCTTGGGTGTAAACCTTCATGGGCATCATGGTCATGGTCATGGTAGATCTTCATGGTCATGGCCATGGCCATGAGTATAGAGGTTCATGGTCATGGTCTTGGGTGTAGACCTTCATGGGCATCATGGTCATGGTCATGGTCATGGTAGAGCTTCATGGTCATGGGGGTAGAGCTTCATGGTCATGGTCATGGCCATGAGTATAGAGGTTCATGGTCATGGCCATGGGTGTAGACTTTCATGGGCATCATGGTCATGGTCATGGTAGATCTTCATGGTCATGGCCATGAGTATAGAGGTTCATGGTCATGGTCATCATGGTCATGGGTTCATGGTCATGGTCACGGGTGTAGACCTTCATGGGCATGGTAGACCTTCATGGTCATCATGGTCATGGTCATGGTCATGGTAGACCTTCATGGTCATGGGGGGTAGAGCTTCATGGTCATGGTCATGGCCATGAGTATAGAGGTTCATGGTCATGGTCATGGTCATGGTCATGGGTGTAGACCTTCATGGGCATCATGGTCATGGTCATGGGTCTAGAACTTCATGGTCATGGTCATCATGGTCATGGGTTCATGGTCATGGCCATGGGTGTAGACCTTCGTGGTCATGGTCATGGTCATGGTCATGGTCATGGTCATGGTCATGGTCATGGTCATGGTCATGGTCATGGTAGAGCTTCATGGTCATGGTCATGGCCATGGGTACAAAGGTTCATGGTCATGGCCATGGCTGTAGACCTTCATGGGCATCGCCCTTCATGGTCATGGGCACTGGGAGGATACTGGGAGCACTGGGGGGGGGGCACTGGGAGTGTATCGGGAGGATTGGGGGATACTGGGAGGGTACTGGGGGCACTGGTGTATACTGGGAGCACTGGCGCAGCGCCTCATCATTAATGCTGTAATTACCATCGACAGGAACAGACCCGCCCATACCGCCCCCCCCCCCCCCAAAAAAAAAAGCCCCCCCCCCATTGTCCTGGGGGGGTCCCCATCATTCGAGGAGGGGGTCCCAAAGTCCACGGGGGGGTCCCAAAGTCCAGGGGGGGTCCCCGTTGTCCTGGGGGGGGGGGGTCTCCGTTGTCTGGGGGTGTCCTCAAAGTCTGGGGGGGGGGGGAGCATTTTTTTTTGGGGGGGGGGTGTAATCCGGGGGGGCATCTTCTTGGTCCCATTATCCTTCGGGGGGGGGTCCCCATAGCCCTGGGGGGGGTCCCCATCGTCCTTTGGGGTCCCCATTTTCCTTTGGGGGGGTCCGATGGTCCTGGGGGTCCCATTGTCCTTGTGGGGGGGTCTTCATGGTTTGGGGGGGGGGTCCCCATTGTCCTTTGGGGTCCCATTTTTTTTTGCGGGGGGGTCCCGTTGTCCTTGTGGGGGGGGTCTTCATGGTCCGGGGGGGGGGGTCCCCATGGTCCTGGGGGGGGTCCCCATTCTTCTTGGGGGTCCCGTTTGCTTTGAGGGGGGGGACCCCATTTTCCTTTCACCGGGGGGGGGTCCTCACTCTTGGGGGGGGTCGTCCCGGGGGGGGGGGGGGTTCCCCAAA